>NW_018220289.1:0-58746 GCF_001263595.1 Phalaenopsis equestris
GTTGACGGAGATGTAGAGCGGACGATTGTGGTTGGTGGTACTGAGCAGCAAGTCTTTATCTGTGAAGGTTACCCCTGACTGTTCTTTTAATGAGAAAACTTCATCTGAGGATGTGCTGGCCAGCCGAGCTAAGTAAACTTCTGGGTCAAGCAAAGCCGTAACTAGATACTCTCTCATCTCCTTTGATAGGACAGAGCTTCGTAGATGCTTAATCGGACCGGCAACTTCCTAAGATGAGCTAGCACATTGTGGTCTACTTTGTTTGATCCTTTGATTTTATCTTGATTATGTGGTTCTCCCACAAGTGGAGGTCGAGGTATCTCTTCTCGAATCATTATCTGTTTTCCTTTATTTGTTGGAGCTGTTCTTGGAGGCAACACTATTCCGCTCCTTAAGTTAACTTATGTGATTTCTTCTTCTTAAGATTTCATTGTTGAATCTTCTGGTGTTTTTTCCTTTTTGTCGGAAAGATCTAAGTTGATGGTAAGCGGTGTACCGTGATGCTCAAAAATTGCCTACTCGTTATCGGTGCCGTTGTAAGTGGTGTCATTCGACTCGAGTATGATTTGAGGATCATTTTGGGAATCGAGATCGAAGCTAGATTGGTCATAATCAGTTACGCTATCACTAGAAATAGTTAAAACGTAACAGAAATCACCATAATTTTATTCATAAGACTCCGGAGGGACAAAAAGATAATCATACAAAGTCAAGGGTTTGAGTATTTTCTTCTCCAAATCCGAGATAACCAATCTAGTAGAGGCAACCCCTATCATAACCCTCGTGCTATCAATCTTAGTAGTGATGCTTTTCTTCTTCTTCTTTGTCCTTGATGATGATGAATCTCCTGACGAAACCTTCACCTCAGGCTTGGTATGTTGCAGACTCTGAATAGAGGCTTGTTTCGATGCAGACTGGATCATGTTCAGTATTTTCTTGGATGATCTGCTCCAGACCTCATTCCATTCTTCTTCGGTATTCATAGAAGCTTGGTCATGTATTTGATTAAGGACCCTATTGAATTCATCCCAAGTTTTACTCCATCCATCTATTCCAGCATACGGATCAATTGGGGAGATTGGCTCGGCCGAAATAATATGTATAGAACCTTTTTCAAGTTATTTTAAATATTCTTTTGGAATTTTTATGTTCCCTTCTTTAAGGTTCCTCTCGAGCCAATCCTTAAAGACGAAGCATTTTTCTATAGTGTGCCTGAGCAACCGGTGGTATGGGCAATAATTTGCCTCATTCTTCCTATCCACCTCTTCGGGCATCTTCGGATCTGGTAGGTTGAACCTTCTTCATCAAACTTCTAAATATTTTAGGTATAGCTTCATCTTTGAAATAATACACCGTCTTACATCGCTTTGACAGGGACATTTTCTTATCCCCTGCTCAAGGTGATCCTTCTTGAGGAGATCGCTGGTTGGATTGACTATTCTGTTTCTGGTGTATTGTGATGAAGACTGGCGATGCTCTTCTGCATATATCTTCATCAACTGCTTTCCTTTGTTGATGGTCGCTACTACTCCTGATTTATTTTCGAACATTTTCGAACACTCTGGTCACTTTGAACACTCTGTTCACCTTAGCCTTTTTGTGCGGCTCCATGTGCTTTAGTTCCTCTTGAAAATTGCTGGCTTTATTGAGTAGCTTCTCGAAGGATTTGATGGTGAGTCCCTTAAGCATAAAAGCTACTGGCCCATGAATGCTCTTGGGTAGAATTTCAATCGCATGATGTTCCATTAACTGAGGTTCACATTTCATGCTAAGGTTTCTCCACCTCAAAAATATAGTCTACCAAAGCTTCGTTAGGCTTTTGTTTTTGCATCATGAGCTCTCCAATAGACACATGATACTGCGCCCCGACAAATCTTTTTAAAAAAAGTTGTTCTAATTCAGAAAATATTTTAACCGACCCGTTGGGCAAGCCAGCATACCAGTCAAAAGCAATTCCTGATAAGCTGCTGACGAATTGTTGGAAGAGTAGAGCTTCACTATTTATCGTGACAGCTGGCTCGGAAATGTGCTATATGTTGTATGGGATTTCCAATTTCATCGAATATCTTGAATTTTGGGGCCACAAAACCCTTGGGGAAAGGCCCTACATCGAACTCCTCCGGGTAAGGTCTACAATTTAGAACCAATGCACCACACTTAGATTGGGTTAAGGTGTCCCGCACTTGTTCAATCATTAGCTTAAATTCCTTTTCTGGCATGGCACTTGATGGAGAATCTTTCTTCGATTGCTCATCTTTGTTTGTTGAAGTAACCTCTCTTCTTTCATATGTGATGTGTATGATTTTTAGCTGATTAATTTCTCGAGAAGCCAATTACGGAGCTTGTGATTTCCCCTGAATGGTGGCCATGGCGGTCATAGCTGCAGTCATCTCTTCTATTATTTTCTCTGGTAGACTAATTTGCTCATCCCATAGGATGATGGCCCTTTGCAACTCATCTACGGCATTCTCTTTGGTGTGAGGTTGAGCCTCGCATGCAGATGTGGTGGCTAAGGTTTCGATTACATGGACATCCATGAAATCCTCCTCCAAGTAATCATTGTAATCAAAATTTCCTCGTCGCTATCGACGAAAAATCCATGCTCTCGAGCTAACTCGGGAATCTCGATCCTGAGTTTCTTAACTTTATCTTCAATTATCGATTCCTTGATTGCTTTAAGATCTAGAGGACCCTGATGGACATCCTCTACTTGTTCCTCCATCTCGTTGGCCATTATTATGATGATGTCAAATATTTTAGACCCTGGTTTCATTTCCTGTTCCGCAGGTTCACTGGACTGTATCGGTGCAGTGACCTTGGGTACCTATACCATTTTATTTTTTTATAATGATGTCTCAGGATGGAATGTCTTAGTAGAAACATTGATATGTCAAGGAAAAGTATGATTTACATTGTGTAGACCAGCTACAGTGCCAGGTAATTGTCTTGTCTTTGCCTTTGGGATTGTAGGAATGTCTCCATAATGGGTGGCGGGTAAGATTTTCAGACCTGGTTTTGATTTAACGGTCGATGACCTGTGGTCCTGGTAGCAGCGTAATCATTAGTAATTATTGTGGCATCAACTCTCTTCCCTAAACGGAACTAAACGGGGATGCGAGTAGGTGGCACTCCAGTTGTCTTGTGGGATTGTTTGGTGGATTTGACGCCCTTCAAAATTTTTCTTCTTCATGCGAGGGGAAATTGCATCCCCCACTCTTTTAAGCAACTCACTAACTGAACATCCTTCTTTGGTAGCAAGGCTTCTGAAAACTGCACTAACTCGAGTGATAGGAGTGAACTTCTTTCTCTCCGCACCATGTCCATGAAGTGACAGTAATGCAGCAGCAATTCTCCAGATACTCTCGTATCCATCAGTATGCTTCAGAGGATGAATCTACTTCCTCGTAAGAGTGGATAAATTTCTAGTAACACTTGTTCATCTTGATGAGGCTCCTCTTCAACGGGTGTCTCCTTGGGAGCTTGGGCTTTAATGGCCCTCCGAACTTTTCTGTTACGATTCCTCTTTTGAGTTTGGGTCAGCGATACAGTCCTCGAACATGATCCAATTTCAAATACAGCTGGTGGGACAATTAATTCCTCAGTTGGATCCTCAATAATCATTAGTTCTTTCCCATTAGCAGCAGCGGGGCTAGCAGGTTTAGTAGGGGCCGTGACGGTAGTAGTTTTAGACTTCTTGCAGGCAGGGAAGTCTTAAGGGCAGTTCAGGCTGAATTCTGCAAATGGTTCTTGAATTTCCGGAGCGACAATCTTCATTATTACAAATGGGGCTTTCCCGAGATTGACCTCAAGATCTTTAAATCTAGCTCTGAATTTGATGGTAGGAGAAAGTTTTTGGGCTTCGTGACTGGTCGGCAGGTTGCAGGAAAAGGTCAGTGTTGGGGAGGTGATTGCAACAGGCTTGAAAACAGAAAATTTCGGGGTTAGCTATATGGCCAAAAACCTCGTAATTTTTTTTTTTTGCAAGCACTGACAGTAGAGGTTGATCTGTAGACCGGGCGGGTCTTAATTTATGAATATTTTAAAATCTTGTTTAAGAAAAATCAAGAGGTGTAAAATTTCTTGGAACGGAGATGTGAAGTATTTTAGGTCCCAGTATAGCAAATTTGGAAGCAAATCAAATTTGGATAATACAATTTTGATTTGGTTTAATTTACAAAATAGCAAATCAAATTTGGAAGGGAGATGTGAAGTATTTTAGGACCCAGTGCGGGACCCATTTAATGGCAGACAATGCCCAGGTGGAACTAGTCCACCGACACACCTACTGGGGCTTCGACCCCACATGAAAATTTAAAGAGTCCTTAATGGCTTTTTGAACCCCTCTATTTAAAGATAGTTGAACAGCTAGTCCTGAAGTCCAAGGAATTTTCCCAAGAAAGAAATGAGTAAAATATGCCAATGGAAGAAGGGTAACGTGGTCCAAGAGGAACGTGGACACATTACCAATGTGTGAATATTCTTGATTTGTATGGAGAGAAAAGCTTGTCCCTAGTAGAATCGCCAGAAGCTGTCGGCGCTATTTTTGGTTGGAGGAGTTGCCTGTAAGAAGCTGTCAGTCATCAAAATTGAAATCCCGTGGCCCACTTCGAAAGGTTGTTTATATATATATTTAGTTTTAGAAAAAAATGAAATCAAATTGACCCCAAAATTTTCAAGTTTAAATGAAAGAGCACGGTACCTCAAATCCTATATCTATCCCGAAGGTAAACACAATACTTGAGGATGAGGCTCAATCAAATAAACTAAGGAATATATGACATCCATCTGGTCTGTGAGAAACTTTATATTTGTCGATAAGTTCCCTTATTTAATATAAAGAATTACATAGGGTTTATATTAAGCTGGGTTCGGGCATGATTCCTATAAGGGCATGCCCCTATAATTAATTCCATCTTAAATGACCAAAGTCATCTAAGAAGACTCTAGATAAAAATCAGGAAATATTATCTTCAATGAGTTTGAAAGGGTAGGACTTTTCAATGAGAACGGACGTAGAGGTGTGAATGGGTATTGGTTCAAATTTGGAACATTTTGTCATTGAGTCCAAAGAAGGAAAAACTAGGGGATGTCATGGATCTAGAGGAGAACCCTGGTGACTTCTCAAGCTATCCTAATATTTCGCTTCAGTTTTGAGGAGAAATATTTAGGTGTTTCATTCTGCCAATTTTATTAGTTAGGGCTTACATTCGTGTGAAACTATCACACAAATAGCCTGGAAGACGTGAGGGTTTAGGTCGTGACGGACGACAACCTCGGAGTCCTAAGAAGAGTTAGGGCTCATATTGTATAGCAAGGCTATACAAATGTCTAAAGATACGATGAGGATTTACGTTGCATATGCAAGCAACCTCAAAGTCCTATGGCTTTATTGTTTATGTCTAAGGAACGAAGATTGGTTTTGCTGGGGAAGACAGGTTTTGCTGTTGAAGATGGTCGGTTGCCTACCATGCTAGCTCCAAGCTCCTTGTCGCGATGAGTTTGAGTATTCAAGTGTGTCAAGTTATGATGTTAAATCAGGTGGCTCTATGGTTAAAGTTCTTTAAATTTTATAGGGTCATGTTAAAGTTGATTAGAGCGACACCAGTTAGGATCCCACGGTTACCTCGTTGCAGCACCACTATTTTCTATTAGATTCACTTAGTCCAAATGAATTTACTATGAGGGATTCCCGATCATCCGATAGAGATGTCTTAATTTAATTGAAGTTGTAGTTTTGTGTGATGTTTGTGATTAAATTTTGAGTAGTTTTATAGTTGGAATATTGTGGGGGTGAATTTTATCTTGGTTGACTTTAGTTTTGGTTCTGATTTTGGTTTTGTGGCTATCTTGATAGTTTTAGTTTTCATGCAGGGTGACATCGTCGTTTAGCATGCAAGTTTGCAGGTATAAAAGCACAGTATGAAAATATAAGAAAGACAACGCTAAAGCTGTAAAAGTGTACCTAGCGAGTCTTCTCGTTCCACCACTGAAACTTAAAAGGCTTGTTAGGACATTTTATATGAAACATGAAAGTAAAGTTTTGGCGACCTACCTAACCCTAGGTCATATCTTGGTAGGTCCTTAAAAGGTTAATTAAGGATGATATTATCAAGCAAAACATATTAAGTTTAGTAGATCTCTGAGGTATCCAACAGATCTAGAGAAAGAAGCAGGTTCGTGCTACTCTCTTGCTGCTTGGTGGAAGATCACGAGTTCTTTTAAACTATGATAATTCATCCTGTAAACACCCTAATGCTCAAATAACATTGATGTATCAATTATCCCTAAGAGTAAGGTAATTATCATCTGTAATTTAATTTTGAAAATTATGTGGGCGAAGACTCTTAACGAGGCAAGTTTGTGTTATTAGAACTCTTAACCAAATTTTGGTCCTAATGGGGCTTGTAATGTTTGAAAGATGTTTTAATTTTCAATGATGTTTCTTGTTTTTCTAATCCACATTTAAATGAAACTTCATTAAGCCTAAGTCACTACTAAGCCTTTAAGACCTAAGTGAGAATCTTGGTTAGTTTTAAAAATGTTAAGCTTTAGGTGATCATGGTTCATGATTTAAATTTCATTTGAAAATAAAAAAAGGGGTATTAAATTAATTAGTTATTGACTTCAAAAGTCATACCCCTAATTCATGGTGCATTTTATTTTAATAAACTCCCAAATTTTAATAATTTAGAAATTTATTAACTTATCTTTTCAATTAAGAAAGTGAGATTGGCTTCTACCAATGAATCCCTTGTGTTGCAAAAATCAAATAAATTGATTAAGATCAGAGGTTACCCATTTTCCTCCATGAATTAAGCCCAAATGTTAATTAAGGCTAAATTTCCAAAATTACACATTTGCCCCTAAGGCTCTATCACTTCATAATTTATCAAATTTAATCCAAATTTATCCTACCTCATCCATGGGTAAATTAAGACAACAGAGGAGAAAATGTAATTTTTGAAAATTTAACTTAATTTACAAAATTATTTTTATGTAAAAAAATAGGATTTTTCAAATAAAATTCCTAACTTGACCACGATAAATCATATCCATCAAAATTTTTACTGGAGGGAGACCTAGACTAGAGAAGCCTTTGGACAAAATTTCATGATTTTTTGAATTTTATTTGAATTTTAAGACTTATTTTATGTTCTGGGCCATTTATTAAATATATAATATTTTAAATGGGGAAATTTAAGTTTTATATTTTTGAAAAATCTCCCTAAGGTCAGAGAACTCAGAGGAGAAGATTTTTTATTTTTCTGAGTTTTATTTGATTTATTGGAATATTTCTTAATTGAAACCCATTTTTAGCCTTACAAAAATCATTTTTAAGCTTTAAAATTCAATATCTTTATTTAGAAAACAGGAAAAAATATTTCAATTATTTCTAAGTGCTTAGGAAACAATTTAGAACATTTTCATGACTTTTATTATTTTGAGATTTTAATGGATTTTTTATTTTTTTATATATTTAAAATAGGCTAAAAATCAAGTATTTATTTTAAATATCATTTTAATTTTGGAAAATAACCCTGATCACAGAGAACTCAAAAGACCAAGTTTTATAATTTTTTAAGTTATATTTTGATTTTTAAAAATTATTTTTATGCCAAAAATGTTATTTAACTTGAAAAATTAATTTAAGTTATCAAATGAACTTAAAATGCTTTGAAATTTTTATGGTACGTTCTCTAGATCCTAAAAAATAGTGGAGCTAAAAAATCAGATCATTTTGTTGTTTGTATTTTTTCAAAATTAATTATCTTAGTGATTTTGGGTTTGTAAAAATTAAGTGTATTTTGAATGACTTGACTCATGAGAAATATTTCCAAGGGTTGTTTGGTGATAGTAAACCTTCCAAATTTTTCTTGGAATTTTCTAAGCAACATGATAATTTCCATGATTATTTAAGCAAATAACGCACATAAACTTGAAAAATGTGATTATCTATCTACGGACCTCCTCTGACTTTGAAAAAATCAGAGAATGTTCCTCGTCATAGAGGTTACAACATGCCAATAATTTAAGCTATGTTGATAAGTCTACATGCATGGAGAATCAAAAGATTCAAATCACTGTTTAATTTATTAAAAATACAGTATGCATCACATGGACTTAAAATTATTTCCACATTATTTTCCACTGTTCACTAAGCAAGAGGATATTTTTATTTTTTATTTGTAATTTTTCTACACCAAGATATGAATTTCTTAAGTTAGGCGTATTTAAATAAATAGGAAAAATACCTATTTATCTATTTAAATAGCGCGTGCTGACTAGATCCTAGGCAGCTCTGAAGGCACGCTTGGCGCGCTCTGGTTGGACTCCGCCATCCATGTAGTTGTTGAATCGGCTCGCGGTTTATGTTCCGAAGCGTTGTCCGGCTCGATCTCCTCCATCCATTCGATACACGCTTAATCAAATGGCTCCCCGTGATCATCCCTGATAGAATGATCCCGTGACCGTCCACACAAAAACCTTAAGATCTCAACATAGACTCAACTAAATCACTTTAGGTTTGATCCTATGGACTCATCTAAGTGAGACGAACACATCCATATGGTAATTATGCAATTAAGTTAATTCTAATTAAATGGAGAACCAACATGGGCTCGGGAGGAAGATAAGTTTTATACCTTTTCTCTAAGAAGTGAAGCTTCGACATAGACTCAACTAAATCACTTTAGGTTTGATCCTATGGACTCATCTAAGTGAGACGAACACATCCATATGGTAATTATGCAATTAAGTTAATTCTAATTAAATGGAGAACCAACATGGGCTCGGGAGGAAGATAAGTTTTATACCTTTTCTCTAAGAAGTGAAGCTTCGATCAGAGGGTCTCGACACATTCGTTATGACCCAAGGAGGCTAGGGATTGAGCCTATGGTCTTTGTGTGAGGCCTAGATATGATTTTGATCATGACCAGATTTGGGTGTTGGTCTAGAGCTGTTATAGAGGCTATTTAAGGGGGGATTTTGTGGGGATTTTGCTTCTTTCTTGGTTGTGAAGGTGTTGGCACAAGTAATTGAAGTTTGGTGGACTATGGAAGTGTAATGAGCTTTGTCCTAGTTTTTGGCAGAGGTTTGAGCTCAAAATTGAGCTTCCACAATGGCATTCAGTGGGGGAAGAGGGTTGGACTCCTCCTTCGTGGTAGCTTAAGATCTCTTCTCCCTTGCTCTCCGTCGGCTCTTTCTAAGAAATTTTTGGCACACCTCTCATGGTCGTGGAAGTTAGTATTTATAAAAATGGCCATGGGGTGTCTCTCAAGGAAAATGTTTGGATGCATTGTGGTGCTTAGGTGGAGGGCTGAGGAGCTTTGTGGAAGGGAGGTGGCTAGGTGCTTAGGGCATCCAGGGGAATCTGTCAAAGCAACTTAATGCAATGAGATTTAGTTTTGGTAAGGGTATTTTAAGCATCTGCATTTTTTGGAATAAAATCATTTAATTTGGGGGATTTTTGGTTCATGGCTTAGTTTAGGGGGTTAGATGGGTTTTGGATCAGTCTTAGGGTCTAACAAATGGCTGAGGTGGAGATAATTTGATGACTTTGTGGTGGTTAGGTCATCTTTAATGCATGGGTTCAATGTAGGTTCAAGTGATCAAAGTTTGAGTTTGGGCTTGGTTAGGCAAGTCAATTGACCTAATTGATTTATCAATATTATGTAGATTATTGTTATGAAGATTTTTGGTGAAGGGTGAAAGTGATTTTGAGTTTAGTTGTTAGGTCAATTTGATGGATTTTTGATTTTTGGTTTTATAATTTTGGTCATCTTGGGAATGTTGGGCTAGACATGGGTCTAAGTTGGGATAGCCTTAGACTAAGTCCAAATTGAATTGTTCAAATGATCAAGGGATATGTTGTGAAGATTAAGGAATGGAGTGGAAATTTTGGGGTCAAGGGCCTCAATTTGTTGAAATTTGAGGACATGACCAATTTTGGGGCAAATTTGAGGCTTTTGGACTTAGGTTGAAATTAAATAAAATTTAGGCCTCACCAAGGCCAATTGAATGTCAAATTTTATGTGTGGAAATGCTAAGAAGATTTTTCAGCACAAATTGTGGCCAATTGAGTGGGCTACGGGTTCAATTTGGTTGAACCAAGTCATAGGGCCAAAATTGGGTTTTTGACCTAAATAAAAAATTGGATCCAAATGATGGACCAATTGATCTTTGATTTGGTCTATATTGGTCATATCAAGGGTTTTGAAAGTGTTTGAAATTATTTTTGAGTCAATTTGGGTATTTTGGGTAGATTAGGAGATTTTGGCCAAATTTTGGGTCCAAGGGTATCTAGGTAATTTTGGGGAATTTTGGGGCAAAAGGGCAAGTTGAGTATCTTGGTAGAGTTACAGTGCCAACCACCATCAATAAGCCATGGACCAATGAAAACCCTATTTTGGGTCCTCTATGTAGTGTTCTTAGCTAAACCCTAGCCCAGGGCTAGTGGGCTAGGGGAACCATCTACAAGAGTCTCCCAAAAGTATCAAGGGACCTCCCAAAAGTACCCAAAAGTATCAAGGGACCAAAGCCTAGAAGTTCTGGGTTTAGGGTAATGAATGATTATGGGTAAAAGTGATTGGAAGTGAGTGCCTTATCCCTAGACCAAAACCCAGGGTCAACCCTAAGGTCCAACAGTCCTAAGGGTGACTCATCTTGAGTTTCCCCCAGAGTGACCCCAGCTACTAAGTGCTAGAGGTTAGGACCAATATGTGGAACTTCAAGTTGAATAGAGAAGAGTTTGAAATTGCTAATGGTGGGGGTTCCTTGTATAGTTTATTAAGAATAGTCAATAGGAAAGTCTTATGGCAAAACCTTAGGCTACTAAAGAGGGAAAACTAAACCTCAACCAAAAGTGAGGTCAACAGATTCATGTCTCTTTAAAGGTAAAAATCATCTTGTGCCCCGACATTTTTCTACAAAAGAAAGAAAAATAACAATACTCTAAAATTCAGAATGAGCAAGAGCAATAAAAAATTAGTTATTAAACGAATTTTGAATTTATACAAGTGCAAGTCTTTTATTTATTAATTTAATTTAGAGAAATTTCAAAATTAAAAAGAAGGAAACTAAGGTAGGCAAATTCAAATTTTCATTTTATTAAGGTTAATCCATAGAACAAGTAAAATTTTCAAAAATTCATTTAAGGAAATATCATGTTGTGTAGTATATCTTCAAATATCGACTATTAATTTGCAACTTAGGCATTTTGCCTCATAAATCCACTAGCTAGTAAAATCCTCCTGAATTGACCTTCCTATGACAAATAGTCCCTCCCAAGTTGGTTTAAAATTTTTTCATATCTTGTGGTGTACAGCAACAGATCTTCTGAGATCTAGTACGAGATCACCAACTTTGAATGCTCTTGGGAGGACCAACTTATCATGAGCCTACACCATCCTAGCTTGATAGAGTTCCAAATTTTGCCATGCTTCTAATCATTTTCCATTGAA
The DNA here is from genome assembly GCF_001263595.1 of Phalaenopsis equestris. Taxonomy (NCBI): domain Eukaryota; kingdom Viridiplantae; phylum Streptophyta; class Magnoliopsida; order Asparagales; family Orchidaceae; genus Phalaenopsis; species Phalaenopsis equestris. The sequence goes on from NW_018220289.1 coordinate 11,460, forward strand.
ACCTTCCAATTCCTCAAGTCTATTCTTTAAACTTTCTTCTATTGAAATTTGATTGGCAATGATGATTGTGAGAGACAATATCTAGACTTCTAGTGGTAGTACGACCTCATGCCCATATACAAGGGCGTATGGTGTACATTGAGTAGAAGTTCTGAACATCATCCTGTAGACCCACAAAGCTTCCAAAAATTTACAATTCCATCCTCTTTTATTCTCGTCCAAAGTTTTCTTTAAAATTTGCACGAGCATCTTATTGAACCTTGAGAAAGTAAATTGTAGAGTATCTCCAATCTATTCATGTCGCTTGACGAAAAGCTGAGCCATTATCTGAAAAAATCCTACGCGACACACAAAATGGTAGACTATTTGACTCTTTAAGAATTAAAGAATGTGTTGTGTTGTAATTCCGTAAAGACACTGCTTCTGCTCATTTGGAAAAGTAATCAGTAGCTGCAAAAATAAATCTGTGTCCCTTAGAAGATTGAGGGTATATGAGACATACTATGTCCGTGCCCCAACACTCAAATGACCACAAGGCAATAGTTGGATGTAGCACATTCAGAGATTGGTGTAAGACAACCCCATGCACTTAACAATGGTGACACTTTCTGGTTTTATCCATGCAATTGAATATCATTATTGGCCAATAATATCCGAGTTATTTAATCTTCATTTTCATCATTGGCCTTGACTGGTGACCTCCACACAATCCGGCGTGTACTTATTTGATGATATTTTGTGCTTCAACTCTGCTTAGACATCTCAACCACATCTAGTCCATTGACATTCTATAGAGAACATCACCTACCAAAGCATACAACATAGCTCTTCTTGTAATATGATATGTTTCAAACTAATCATCTGGTAGCTTTCCTATTTACAAATACTCTATCAATGACCTGTGTCAATATTACTTATTGTCAATTACTGCAATCAACTTCTCTTCTTCTTTTTGATTTTATGTAAAATTTCAAAGTCGATCTAAGAAAAAACCTAACATCCTTGTATTGTAATGTCAATGGAATTCTCTGGTGGACATGCCAGTTCCTTAGCAAGTTTCACCAGTGTGTCGGCATGGGCTTTATCTCCCTGAAGGATCTTATACAGTGTCAAACTAGAAATCTGTTCCAACAACTTCATTTAACACTGCTGGTATTCTGCTAATCTTGGCTTTAGGATCTTGTACTGTCCGATGACTTGTTAAATGATGAGTTGTGAGTCACAGTAGATGGCAACGTCTATTATATCCATTCAGATTACCAACTCCAATCCAGTGATCAATGCTTCATGTTCTGCTTCATTATTTGTGCATGACTGTTAGGTGATCAGAGAATCTCAACTTATACTAATCTGGAGTTATGAAAAGCAGACCAATTCCTACTTTGCCTGGTATAACTATCTCTGATCCTTCATCCTTTCTAGGTGATGAAGCTCCATCGAAGTACATTTCCCAATGTCTGGCACTCGATGACTCTATCTATAGTATCTGCTCATCTGATAGATCATCATTGAGAGGGAACCCAACTGGAAATAGGTGTGCTGTCAGAAAATTGACTAAAATTTGTCCCTTGATAGCTTGGAGGGGAACAAAAGTTTTAACAAATTGCAATAAAATCATCAACCACCTTGCTAAACATTTGGAAATTGTTGGTTGGGTCATCAAATATTACAATTGATTAATTTTTGAAATAAGGGTTACCTTATAGGAAAGCATGCATTGTCTAAGCTTCTGGGTGCTGTAAATTAAAGCTAGATAATGTTTTTCAATAGGCATATACTTTTCCTTTATCGGTATTAGACGGTGACTCAAGTAGTAGATCTTGTTTTCCTTACCCTCATCATTGAGCTGATCTAACAAGGCTCCGAAAGAGCCGTCTAATGCCGCGATATAAAGTAGTCAAGGTTTTTCTGTGATAGGGGTTGCTAAAACAAAAGGTGTAATTAAATATTGCTTAGCATCCTTAAAAGCCCGCTGACATTTATCTTCCTAAATAAATTTGGTGTACTTTTTAATTAATGTTGAGAAGAGCTAACACCTACCAGAGAGATTAGAAATAAAGTCTTTCAAATATGCCAACTTTCTTTGGAAGGAACGTAGTTGTTTCAACAATTTGGGAGGAGGCATTTCTAAGATATCTTTAATCTTATCTAGGTCAATCTTGATTCTGCGATGATGAACAACGAATACTAGAAATTTCCTTAAGGTGATGTTGAAGGCGTACTTTAAGGTATTCATCTTAAGATTATATTATCATAATCGTTGGAACATGATCCTCAAATCATACAAATGGTCTATTCTCTGTTTACTATTAATGACCAAATCATTCACAAAGCATTCCACTTGGTTGTGAATGAGGTCATCAAAGATCTTCATCAAAGATCGTTGATATATTGCTCCGGTGTTCTTCAACCTGAATAGTATTACTGTGTAGCAAAAAATCCCAATTGGTGTCCTGAAGCTATAAGTGCTGCATCTTCTGGAGCCATCTTGATTTGGTTGTAACATGACGATCCATCCATGAAAGAGAAAATCTCTTGCGTTGAAGCGATGTCCACCAGCAACTCTGGTATCTATAACAGAAACTCATCTTTCAAACTTGCTATATTTAAATCCTTAAAGTCGAAATAAATATGGATTTGCCCATTCTTTTTCTTAAGTGGTACAATTTTAGCTAACCATATGGGGTATTACTCTTCCCACACAAAGTTATCGTCTATCAACCTTTTTAGCTAAGTAATGACTTGCTGCTCTATCTCGAGGAGCATCGTCCTAGGAGCTTGTTTCACTGGGGTCATATTTTTGTCCACCCTGAGCTTATGAAATGCAAATTTTGATGATAGCCCTGGAACTTCATAATTGCTCCAAGCAAAGCAATCCTTAAATTCTGACAATAACTTTATCAATTTTGTTGATTCTTCCTTGTTGAGTAGTGAACTTATGAAAGTAAGTCGGGACTGCTCCTCAGTCCTGAGGTTGATTTCTTTCAATTCATCAAATATTGATTTAATCTCATCTTCAAATTCTTGTGGAGCATCATCTATCAAATGATCTTCAGATTCATCCTTCACATTAAGGCAACCCTCTTCCAATCCACTAGTAACAACCATGCAAAATTCCAGGTCATCGACTGATCCTGTAGTACTGATGCGGGTGGATTTTGCGTGTAAATTTTGCAAATATTTTTCAATATTACAAAATAACTAAAACAGAGATAATAATAAATATTAAAATTAACAAAAATAACTTAAGTGAAAATAGTTTTATCTTTTAAAAATATTTAAACTGCCAAATCACCTAATAATAGTGCAAGCATATGTATCGCTCAAGTAATAAAGGGCTCTAATGGAGTCCTAGATATCGATCCCAGACGGAAGATGGAATGCCTATAAGTAAACTCATTAGATTATAATATAAATAACAATTTTAAACTATGAAAGTGAAGTGCAAAATTTGATTATAAAATAATAGAGTGAATGCTAAATAAAAAGCAATAAAAAGAGTAAGTTAATTAAACTAATTAATAAGCTTTCAAAAGTAAACTTACGAAAACTAAATAAATTTTTTGTGATGAACAGTTCAAATTTAAGAAAGCATCCTTCCTCTTTTTAAGTACTTTCTTTGAATGAAGAAGAAATATCTCACTTTCCCTCTCCTCTTACAATCCTTGAAGAAAATATTTAAGCCCTTGCCTCTCTCTCTTTCACTTTCGCCTCTCTCTCTCTCTCACGCCAAAACTACTTAATCTCCTCAAGCCCTAGACTTCCCTCTAAAATTCTATCCAAAAGTCAACCATTTTAAAATCTAAAGACATGTTTATTGATCCAAGAGACATATCCCTTCATAAAAGAACCTTTCAAGGTGTCTAGATGCATTGAATCACTCCATTGGGTGCTTAGAGCAAGTGTGCCTTTTGAAATTCATACAAAATTCATCTCAAACTGCCTTAATCTTCAAAAAAGTCATCTCTGGTGCATCAGACACTAGTTATGGCACTTTAGGGGCCAACTTTCTTAAGACCACATTGTTATGGGTTTTAGCGCTTCAAGCATCAAATCTGGCCCTTCTGGCGTCAGCTCTCTGTCAAATGGCACTTCATGCACCAATCTGATGCATCAGGCACCAATTCTCTATGAAATGGTGTATTAGGTGCCAGCTCTCTGTTAAATGGCGCTTCAGGCGCCAATTTGGCGCATTAGGAGCCAAAATCCTAAAATTGGTTGTTTTGCCCCAAATTTTGTCCTTTTTATAACTTTTGCTCAAAATACCTAAAATTGATATAACTATAAAAAAAAATAAAATACCCATCTTTAAAGTGTAATATCACCAAAAATAAGTATAAAATGTATACTTAAAACAACATAAATCTTTGGTGAATCAAAATCCCCCAAATTTAAATGTTACTTGTGTCCAAATGACACTTTTACTACATAAGAGAATATAACTTAAGATTGAGATTAATTTGTACTCTTATACTTTAGTTTAACAAACAAAATAGCAAAATTTAAGAAAAACTTTAATAGCTTGGATTCAAACTGTAAGTATAAGAGTACTTAGTAATCAAATTTAAGATTTCTAAATCTCTATTCTTTTCAAGAATAACTGCAATTTGTCATATCCTGGATACTTAGAACATTCATATGAAAAAAAACTTCATGAAAAATTTATTGGTAAAGATAAAAATACACCAGTACTAGTTTAGAAAATGTAATAAAGCCTTTTCCTTATGTTGATTCAAGTAAACCTGATTTTTGACTAAGCATCTCCTCATGCTTCTCCTTACTCATTTTCTTTTCTTTTTCTTAATAATTTTGAACTTCACTATCCTCTTCTTATAGTCAAAACTCCTTACCTTTATTAGTTTATGACTTTTCATAAAGTTTCATTCTTTTCTTCTTAAATGAAACTCTAAAACTCTTAAAACTTAAAAAATACAATTACCAAACATCTTTAACATAAAAATCAACCTTCATTTTTAAAAAATTTTACCAAACTTTACCATAATATTCATAAACATAAGTATTTGAGCAAAAGTTACAAAAGGATGAAATTTGGAGCCAAAATATTGAATTTTTAGATTTTGGATCCTGATGTGCCAGATTGGCGGGTGAAGCGCCATTTGTTAGAGAGTTGGCGCTTGATGTGCCGGATTGGTGCCTGAAGCACTATTTCACAGAGAATTGGTGCCTGATGCACCGGATTGGCGTCTGAAGTGCCATTTGACAGTGATCTGGTGCCTGAAGTGCCAGATTTGACGCTTGAAGTGCCAAAACCCAGAACAGTGTGGTCTTAAGCATGTTGGCCCCTGGAGCACCAGAACCAGTGCCTGATGTGCCAGAGATCACTTTTTGAGGATTAAAGTGGTTTGGGGTGAATTTTTTGTGAATTTCAAAAAGGACACTTCTTTTAAACACCTCATGTAGTGATTCAATGCATCTAGACACTTTGGAAGGTTCTTTTATGAAGGGATATGTCTCTTGGATCAATAGACATGTCTTTTAATTTCAAAAGATTTGACTTTTGGATATAATTTTGGAGGGAAGTCTAAGGCTTAAGGAGAGTAAGTAGTTTTGGCATGAGAGAGAGAGGCGAAAGAGAAGGAGAGAGAGAGGCAAGGGCTTGAAGATTTTCTTCAAGGATTTTAAGAGGAGAGGGAAGGTAAGAGATTTCTTCTTCCCTCTCATCTTGAAGAGAACTATGTATCGCTCAAGTAGGGATTCAATCCACCAGCAATAACGTCAATTATTGATCTAAGAGATACAACAAATTTATTATTAAAGGTTTGAATTATTAACCAATCTGACAATGTATGGTGTGGACACTTCCTAAGGAGATCTCTAAATCTTTTGTAGGCTTCGTAAATTGATTCCACTTTAAACTAACAAACAAATGTAATATCATTTCTAAGCTTAGCAGTTTTTGAAGGTTGGAAAAAATTAGGAAAAAAATATTAGGATAAGTCTCCCCAAGTTCTGATAGATCCAGTTGCTAACTAGTTTAACCACATCTTAGCTTTGTCCTTTAGAAAAAAAAAAGTCTTTGATCGACGACATCATCGAACACTCCATCACATTTAAAAATAGCAATTAGTTCTAGAAAGCTAGGAAGGTTTAAACTCAAATGAATTGGCAGCTACAACAGGGTTTTGTATACACAAATTAATTTCATCTCTTGTAAGATTAACATATTCTCTTAAAGGTCTCTGATGATGTTCATTTTTATTTCCGACATTACTCAAATTGCAAGCCATTTTACTAAAATGATCTATCTCTTTCTTTGTTTTTAATTTCTAACAGTTCTATTAAACTCTGAATAGTAAGGTACTAAATATTCAGATCTTACACTACGCATAAGAAAACACAATAAGTAACTATAATATGCAAACATAATAAAGTATGAAAATATTCAAACTAAACTACAACACTTATTTTTTTAGTTTTTTGTTTAAAATAAAATTAATTTAAATTATAAAATAACTTGCCACTACTTTCCGTTACTTCCACGATAACCGTGCCAAAAACTTGGTGCGGGTGGATTTAGTTAGTAAATTTAGCAAATATTTTTCAATATTACAAAATACACATGGCAGATATAATAAAAAATATACAATTCAATCCCAACCAAAATAACTTTAGTGAAAATAGTTTTACTTTTAAAAATCTTTAAACTGTCAAATCCCTTAAATTTAATGTAAGTACACATATCGCTCAAGTAATAAGAGGCTCTAATGGAGTCCTAGATATCGATCCCACAGGGAAGTTAGAAATGCCTATAAGTAAAATCTTAAGAATATAATGTAAATAAAAATTTCAAACTACAAAAGTGAAGTGCAAATTTTGAATATAAAATAATAAAGTGAATGTTAAATAAAATGTAGTAAAAATACTAAGTTAATTAAACTAATTGCTAAACTTTAAAAAGTAAACTTACGAAAGCTAAATAATGTTTTTGTGATGAAGAGTTCAAATTTAAGAAAGCATCCTTCCCCTTTATAATGAGTATATGGATCGTGAAGAAATTAAAATCATTTGAAATAAATAAATATAAATTATTTTGTGCCAAATAGGAGCAATCCTATTCATTACCCTCTTAATTAAATAATGTTTTTGTGATGAAGAGTTCAAATTTAAGAAAGCATCCTTCCCCTTTACAATGAGTATATGGATTGTGAAGAAATTAAAATCATTTGAAAAATATATATATATATTGTTTTGTGCCAAATAGGTGAAGTCATATTCTTTACCCTCTTTCACATGCATAAAGAACATTGACTATTCCAGAGTTTGTTTTCTAATTCCATGGTTAGGCTGGGAGGATACCGACTACCACTATAGAGCTCCCACTACTCCCTCACCTGAGGGCTAACAATCTCCCATTAGTTTCCAATCAACTGGACCAAATTGGGGATTTAAATCTGTCACCTCAAAATCTCCAATTCTACATCCAACAAAATATATTTACCTATTTATCTGCACTCAAGCCCATGGGTGACATCCTCTCAAATAAATTCAAATGTGATTCTCACTATGTTGTCGAAATCATAGCCCTTTCGAAATATATGTTTCTTAACACATCTTAACATTTTAATTCACCAGATGAAAAAGTAATGAAGATCGGAGTTCAAATCATAAGAAAATTATTGATATTTAAAACTGTATAAAACAAAATCAATTCTTCACAAATTCATATCTCAAAGTAGGGAGAAGGATAAATAAGAGTACTCTGATTTCATGAGAAGGGTATGACAAAACACACATTTCATATATAAAAATAAGTTTACAAATAAAAGAAATAAAATATAAAACTTATCTCACAATCCTTCCCAAGCAAATCCCTAGATGTTCTATTAAAGCACTTTCCCTCTTTACAAGCACTCTCAATTATCTCTTATAAGTGTAATGAAGAAGAAATTGGTCACCTTCCCTATTCTCTTACAATTCTTAAAGAAAAACTTCAAGCCCTTGCCTCTCTATCTTTCTTTTGCCTCTCTCTCTCTCATGCCAAAACTACTTACTCTCCTCAAGCCCTAGACTTCCCTCTAAAACTCTATGAAAGAGCCAACCCTTTTGAATTCTAAACACATGTCTATTGATTTAAGAGACATATCCCTTCATAAAAGAAACTTCAAAGGTGTCTAGATGCATTGAATCACTCCATGGAGTGTTTAAAACAAGTGTCCCTTTTGAAATTCGTAAGAATTCATCCAAGCCGTCTTAATCCACAAAAAGTCATCTCTAGCGCTGGTTCTGGTGCTTCAAGCTCCAACCTGCTAAATACCACATTGTTCTGGGTTTTGGCACTTCAGGCACCCATCTGGCGCATTAGGCACCAGAATCCCAAAATTCACTGTTTTGGCTCAAAATTTCATCCTTTCTTGCAAATTTTGCTCCAAATGCCTAAAATTGATATACATTAAATAAAAATATGAAAAATGCCCTTTTTTAAATTGTAATATCATAAATAATAATAATAAATTGTATACTTAAAATAACATATTGATTTGGTGTATCAAATAATAAATCTGAGACCTTTCGAGTTAGGAGTTTGACTTTTAACATTCCACAATTTCTCAAATCTTATATCAGTTCTTAAAAATAAACTGGTAGGGTTTCTTTTAGCCCATACACCCAAGATCAAAGCCGGGGACATGGACGAGGAAGAATTAACAGGATCACTAAACAGACTAGGTCGAACATCACCATCAACATGGAAGAAAGTTCTGATGAAGAAAGCTCTGAATAAGAAATGATCATGATAAAACAGAAGAAACCATAGTATGAAATTTCCTTGAAAGATGAGGAGAAAGATGAATATGAGTTGATGTATGATCAGATCAACCACTATGTATCCTTTGGCACTTGCTTTGACACATATCCTTTTTAAATTAACTTTCTTCACAAGTAGAAATGCAACCAAAAGTTAATTCCATTAATTCATTAGAATCCTCTTCCAAATTTATATGATTTTCATAACTAGCTGAAGGGGAAGCACGGTAAAACTTAATCGGCTTCAAAACAATGCTACGGACTTCCTTGACCTCTAAGCTCTCAACCTTTTGAGGGTTTATGAAAGTGGATCGGAGTTAGGGTCATGGCATGCACGTAGTGGTTGATGTGATCATACATTGACTCATATTCAATTTTCTCCACATCTTCCAAGAAAATCTCAAACTGGGGCTTCTTCAATTTTATCATTATTATTTCTTCCTAGGAGCTTTCTTCCGCATCAATACTGATGGTCGACCTAGTCCATTCAAAAGTTGTGTTGGTCTTTTTTCATCCAAGTTCCCGGCCTTGATCTCGAGTGCGCGGGCTAAAAGAATCTCTACCAACTCGTTGTGAGGAAATGATAGTAGATCATTGAAGCAGAGTTGAATGGCCTTTCTCTTGTGATTATTCTAAGTCTTCCATTTCATTTGTTGTGTCCTCTCAGTAAAAGACAATGTTTTTTGGAGGTACGTAGTAGGCGGCGTCTTAATGGAGGCCCACTTCATGAATTGAAAATGGCTGCAAATCTCACTTGATGTAATGTTCTTGTCTTTCATTAGAATACTTGATGCACTAGTGTAGAGATAACGGAACTATGTTAATGAAAGAGGACTTTGCATAGATGATATAAAATTCTACGGTTATTACTAGCTCTCCAAATTTCATTAACAACGTAATCGATCCAGGGCAAATGCTCCCTTCTGGTTAATTCCTCTTAACATCATCTTATCATCTATAAGCTCATGAGCATCAATATCCAAGTATGCCAACACTCATAGACTCATTAAGTTGAGTGACGCTCCTGGATCTATCAAAACTCTGGACAACAGAAATCTTTCAATACTAATGGAGATGTAGAGCGGTTGGTTGTGGTCGGTGGTGTTGAGCAACAAGTCTTCATCTGTGAACATTATCCTAAGCTCTTCCTTTAACAAATAAACATCATCTGAGGATGTGTTGGAAAACTAAGATAAACAAATTTCTGGATCAAGTAATGCACTAACTAGTGATTCTTTCATTTCTTTTGACAATATCAGAGATTCGTAGAAGATTAGTTTAGTCAGAAATCTCCTAAGATGAGCTAGTATGTTATAATCCACATTATACAATCATCCAATCTTTACTTGGTTATGTGTCTCTTCCACTAGCGGAGGTGTAGGTGGCTCTTCTAGTTGATCAGCCAGATGTTCGGTGGCAAATATTTCCTCCATCTTTTTCTCCACTTGGCTGATCTGCTCGTCTTTTAACAAAACCCTACACAAATCATCAACGGTGTTCCCTTACATAAACAGTTGAGCTTGACGCATAGATGTAGCAGCTCTAGTCTCGATGACATTAATATACATAAACTTCTCATTGAGATAATCATTGAAATTGAAATATTCATCATTTATAGCTACTTCAAGTTCTTTTGCTAACTCAAAAATCTCAATCTTGAGCTTTCAAATTTTTCTTCAATTGTTTTTTCTTGTATTATCTTGAGATCCAAAGGACTTTCCTAAAAATCCTCCCTCTGAAAACGGTTGCAACAACACCCAATACTTTAGACTCTTGCTTCATTCCAGAATCTTGCCATGTGGGCCCTTAAAACTGTAATGGTACGGTGACCTTAAGGACCCACACCTTCTTCTCCGATGGTGATGTGTTGAAACAAGTTGTCTTAACTGGAGCATCGGTGTGTCGGAGAGAGGCATTTTCCTTGTGGTGCAAATTAAATACAACACCAGGTGACTTCTTTACTTTCTCCTTTTCCGGAACTTTCTTATGAGCAACAAATAGAAGTACCTTCAAACACAGATGTGACTTAGTCGGTCGACGTCATGCTGACCATGGAGCAGCAGTGGTAACTGAAAGTATCCTTGGACCTAGACGTGACTTGGTCGGTCGATGTCCTGCAGACCTTGGAGCAGCAATGGTAACAAAATCAGTGGTAGTGACATCAGTACAACCTTGACTTCCTTGAAGGAATCTGACGAAATGGGAGCTGACAAAACTTTAGTTGATCTTTGAGACAGTCGGGAAGATTTAACATCTTTCAAATTTTTTTTTCATTCAAAGGGATACCACGCATCTCACCCGCTTAAGTAACTCAATAAATGAACATCATCTTTGATAGCCAATCTCTAAAATACTATACAGATTTTGGTGATAGGAGTTGGTTTCTCCCTCTCCTCATCACGACCATGAATTAATGGTAAAGCGGTAACAATCTTTTGAATACTTTCATACCCATTAATGGATGAAACTTACTCCCTTGTAGAAGCAAAGAGGTCTCAAGCAATCCAAGTTCCTCATGGTGAGGAATCTCATCAACATATAACATCTCTAGAACTTGGGCTTTAGTAGCCCTTTGAATCCCTTGACAATGATTTCTTCTCTGTGACCTGGTTAATAGTATGGACTTTGAACTAGATTCCATTTCAAATACTCATAGCAGGCAGCAGGCGGTAAATCCTTCAATTGTATCTTCAACAATAATAACTTCCTTTCATTTGGCAGATGGCATGGTAGGCACAGTGACAGTGAATCCAATGGCAGTATGTGTAACAACTCTTGAGCAGACAGGCGAGCAAACAACAGACTTGATAGGTGTCGGGGTAGCAGTAGTCTTTACCTTCTTGCAGGAAAGGAAATCTTGAGTATAGTTCAGGTTAAACTCAATAAATGGCTCCTGTACTTCAAGGGCGGCAATTTTCATGACAAAAAATGGGGCCTTTTCATGTACAACCTTGAGTTCGTTGAATCCGACTACAAACTTGATGGTGGGGGCAACAAAGTGAACATCTTTGCTAGTCAGCAAGTTGCAGGAGAAAGTGAGCATCGGGAACACCATTGCAGCTACTCTAATAAAAAAGTTTTTGGGTTAGTATTTTCCCAATACTTTGTATTCTAGTGCAAACACTAAAAATTAAAAAGAGTCGCTCTATAGACTGGGCAAGACTTTCTTATTTTTTATTTAATTTTAGTTTGTGAAGACTTTAAGATTTAGTAAGGTAAATTAAAAGTGGTAGAACTTAATTAATTAAATGGGAAAGGTTAAAAAGAAAAAAGAATCAAGGAGAAAATTATGGCTTAGGACTCAGTGCAGAACCGACTTCAAAGGTGATTGAACTTGATTTAATTTGCAAAGCAATAAATCAAACCCGAAAAGATATGAGAAGAAAAGTATAATTTAGGACCCAGTGCGGGACCAACTTCACAACACACATCACCTAAGTGAAACTAGTTCACCAACACACCTATCAAGGGTCCAACCACACACAGACATAAAATTCCTAATGAACTTCTGAACCTCTCTATTCAAAGGTGATTGAATAGATGGTCATAACGTTTGAATGAGTTGACCGTACTTACCCAAGAAAGAAATAGGTGAAGCATGTCAATGGAAGAAGGGCAATTTGGTCCGTAAGACATGGAAACATTGCCGATGTTTGAAGACAAGACTTATTAATGACAATGGAGAGAGAAACCAATCCCAAGAAAAGTCGCCAAAAGTTACTGGCCACCAAAGTAGAAATTGTCGATCGCTAGATTAGGAATCACGTTGCTCACTTTAATTTAATATATAAATTTATGTATAATTATGAAAAAGAATTATTTTAAGTTTTAAAAATATGAGACTAAACAGATCTCATATCTCTAATAGTTTAAATGACCGAGCACAACACTGCAAGAAATATATCTACCTCGAAGGATAGATACACTACTTGTTAGTAATGCTCTGTTAAATAAACTAAAGAGTTTACGACATCCTTTTAAGTCTGTGAAAAATCATATGTTATGTTGATCGACAAGTTCCCTTATTTAATATAAAAAATTAAATACGGTTTATATTAAGTTGGGTTCATAAAGTGTTCTATAAATGCAAGCTCATATAGTTAATTACATCCTAGAGAACTGAAGTCACCTAAATAAACTCTCAATTTAGATCAGCAAAGGGGTAGGACTTTTCAAAAGATTGGACCAAAGAAGGATCAAAGGGGAATGAATCAAATTTGGAACATTGTTATGGAATCCAAAGAAAGAAGAACTAGGGGTTGTCATAGATCGTGAGGAGAACCTCGGTGACTTCCCAAGCTATCCTATAGTTTGGTTTTAGTTTTAAGAAGAAAAATTATTTAAATGTTATGTCCTGCCAATTTTATTAATTAGGGCTTACATTTGTATGACTTGGTCATACAAATACCCTATAAGATAGGAGGCTTTATGTTGTAACGAACAATAACCTCGGAGCCTAAGGCGAGTTAAGGCTTAAATTATATAGCGAAGCTATACAAAAGCCTAAAGATAAAGCGAGGATTTATGTTGCACTAGGCAGATGGCCTGGAATTCTTATGGCTAATTTCTTTAATTCTAAGGAAAGATGTGCTATTTTAGATCCTCATGTTGTTGTAGATTGAAATTGTAGATCGGTGCCCACAAAGTTAGCACCAAGCTCCTTGATCAAGTAGCAGTCCAAAATTCAAAGGTCCAAAAGCCTTTAGCAACTCTTTTAAAGTTATGGGGGGGTTAAAGTTGATTAGAGAGACACCGAATAGGATCCCACTGTTCCCTCATTCCATTTTCTTTTGAACTTACTTAGCTTATATCGTTAGCAGCTGTGGGTTACCTCGTTTGAGGGACTGCTGTAAATTCAAAAGGACATTTTAAATTTAATGATATTTCAAAGAATTTATTGTTACCTTTGAAAGAGTTTGTTTTAGATTTTTGAATATGTTGATTAACTATTGAAAATGGTTTTGATTTTTGCAGGTAAAGTAAAGTGCACAACTAAGCAATTATAATATTTTGCAGCAATAATAAATAACTGTAAATGCATACCTGTCATCTTCTCGACATTCCCATTGAAAGATTAGCTTTTACAACATGACGTATAATTTTGCAGGAACTTTAAACAAATTTTAATGGTAGATAAAGGTGTAGCTACCAAACCTCAAACCATGGCTCAATAAATCGTGAAAGATCTTAGTGGTATAATTCTTAGAACAAAAATAGAATATATTCAATTGTACTTCAAAATATTCAAGAGACATACAATGTTTAGGACATGAACCTGAACAACTTTAAAATCCCTTGAAACGTTTTGAGTTCATTTTGAACTTATTATATTATTTCATTTGTCATCTCAAAATTGAATTATTCCATCGCTCAGTGAACCTTAATGTTTTAACTATCTCAAGGAATGAAGGATGGTAGATAGTCACTTAACATTTCATTTGACAGTAATATGATTGGGTACCCCAAAGGGCAAGTCTAATGTCATTAAGGATTTTAATGTCGAAGTTAAATTAGGGCCTAATGTGTTTGAAAGTGTTTATCGATTAATTATGTCAATATTTTCTAATCAAAATTAAGATAATTCTTACATATCAAACCTAGTTCACTATTAATTTTAAATTAATTTTATAATAATTAAATATTAAGTAAAATGAAGTCCTAATTCTCATTAATAATAGACTTAACATCCTATCATATTTGAAACACCCAAGAGATTTTATTATAACCAATATTACCCATTTACCCTTTGATTAATCCTAAAATTGAATTAAGGCATTAAAATCCCAAAATTAACACGTTACCCCTTCTGCTCTCTATGCTATAACTTATGAAATGAAACTCAAGTGACTTTGAAATTTGAAGGAGTCTCAATCAGGAGTTAATCAAAATATCAGAGGAGAAGATGGGGTCTTTTAGATTTTTTATTTAAATTTTATAATTATTTTAATTCAAAAATAGTTATTTTTTCAATATATATATTTTTTAATTAATCAAAATAAGTTTTTTTGTCAAGAGAGAATTATTAGAGGTTCACCTAGGTCAGAACAACAACTTGAAAAAATTCCATGATTTTTGAAATTATGTTTTAATTATTATAATTGTTTAAAAGTTTTTAGTTATTATTTAAATATAAAATATATTTTAACTTTGAAAATTACCTTTTATATTTTTATTAAATCTCCTTAACTTTAAGGAACTCAGAAAAAAAAAATTCATATTTTTTTGATTTATATTCTTTTATTTAAATTATTTTAGTTAGACAATAAATATATTTTAGGCTTTTAAAATTTTAAACTTAATTTATAAAAATTAAGGAAAATACTTTAATGAGTACTAGGTGATCAGAAAAAAATTAGGCACACTTTAGACATATTTCATGTTTTTTGAAATTTTAAATTTTTTTAAATTCTTTTTAATTTAAAATATAGCTTAAAAATAAAGTATTTTATCAAAATTAATTTTTATTTTTCCTAAGTGCACTTGTTCACAAGGAACACAATAAACCCCTTTTTCATAATTTTCTTAGGTATATTTAATTTAATATAGTTATTTATGTACAAATATACAATTTTTCTTAGAAAATCATCTTTATTCCTTGAACTTAATCAAATAAATTTTAAATTTTTATAGTGAGTCAACAAGATTTTTCTGCACAATGTGGAATTAATTTTATTAATTTTTTAATAATATTTAATTCAAATAAATTAAGCTAAGTTTTAGGCATTTAGGAAGCTACAAAAATATACAAAATTATCCTAACTGTCCTAATATTTTTAATAAGCTACACTAACCATAGGAAATTTGCTAAAATTAATCCCATAATTTTCCAAGTGATATTTTAATTTGTATAATTAATTTAAGCGAACATATCCATCCAAGCAGGGTTACATGGATAGGGTTGTTCTCTAACCTTCGAAAAATTAGGGAACATCCCCTTAAGGCCAAGGTTTCAAGCTTTGATGAATACATTTTAATCAATTAAAAAAATAACACCTCAGAGGATATCAAATTAATTAAAAATCAGAGACACACCAAATAATTTTATTTTTAGTCAACATTATTCTCCTTTATTCAGTGAGCAAGATGGTATTTTTATTTTCTCTTATGATTTTTATATGAAAAGATATAGAATTTTTAAGTTCTATTAGCTATTAGTTTCATTTAAATCTTATTTTCCTATTTAATCCAGTCAGTGTCACATCATCCTAGGCATCTCCAATATGATACGTGTCTCTCTGCCATTTGACACTGCCATCTGGGTCAGCTGGCATGAGGCCCGTGTTTCTTGTTCCATCTCCTTGTCTAGCTTGATCTCGAACATCCATCTGATATACGCGTGATTAGACGACTATGGGCCATTGTCCCCAATTGCTAGAAACCGTGAACCATTCAACTTTAAACCCTACGATCTTTCTCGATAGTTAACCAAATCATATGGAGTTTATTCATACACCTTCATCTACTCAAGATAAACACATCTATATGGTTACAATGCTATGAAATCAAACTTATCTTCACAATTGGTGAAACCAAGCTCAAAATTAGAGTTAATAGTATATACCTTTGCCCAAGAGGTGATGTCTAAATTGGTTGTTTGTGGAAGCTTCAGTGGGCTCCAATGAACCGCCCAGATGTGTTCTTTTACTTTAATGAATGGTCCAAGTATAAGTTAAGTGAAAATGTGGAGCGACCTTGGTCTAAAGATGGGTGGGAGTGCTCAAGACAAGAGTGTTTTGATGGAAAACTTCTTCATTTATCTCAGAGAAGCTAAAAAATGAATCAATTTGAAGTTTAGTGGTATTTGGATTGAGTGGCAGAAAACCCATGGATTTTGAACGCAAAATTGAGCTCTCACAGAGGGATTCTGAGGAGTAAAATTGTGTGCTTGAGCTTATAAGTTTATGAAGAGCCTTTGGAAGCAGATGGACAGAGTCTCCGTAAGAAAAATAACGATGTCTCTTCTCAGTCGTAGGATAGGTAGTTTAAATAGACTGGGAGTTAGGGCTCGACTGGCCAAGCTAGTGGGCGAGTTTTGATGCTTAGGTGGAGGGGAGAAAGAGACAATAAATCAGTTAAGATGAGCCAGCTTGGATGGGTGAAATGGGCTTGAATAAAAATAAGGTGGCTCTCAGTTTTGGGCTTTTTCAGGGACTTGGCTGGCCAACAGAGCCAGGGGTGGTGGCCAGAGGAGTTAGGGAGCAAAAGGGATGCTAACGATGATTAACCCTTATTGGTTAAGGCTGGTGGCAAGTGTATCTTGGTTTAAGACAAAAATATTGGAAGAGATCCCTAAATCAAGGGACCATTGGTCAATGGCTCTTATACGTTGGGCTAAATGGGTTTAGCCTGGTCACTAAGGTCTAAAAGGTGGTTGTGGTGGCTTCGGCATGATCAACTTGATTTGGTTTGGTCAACTTTAGAGCATGGGTTCCATTTTGGGGATTTTGGCTTGAAGTCAGATATTGGTTGGGCTAGTCATTGAATTGAGCTCAATTGTTTGGTTAAAATGGTGTAAATGATTTTCACAAGGAATTTAAAATAAGAATTGAGTGATTTTGTGTTGATTTGGAAGCTCAATTTGATGGATTTTGACTCATGGCCAATTTTGCTGCATTTGAGTTAGCTTTAGGTTTGTATTGGTCTAGGGATTTGGTTAAACCCAATTGATGGTTCAAGTTGATCCAAGGAATTTCCATGCAAAGTTTTGAAAACCAATTGAGTCGAAATTTTTGGGTTATGAAGTTCAATTTGGTGGAATTTGGAGTTTGAGGCAAATTTGTGGGGTTTGGTCCAATTTAAATTTGACTGAGATTAAGGCTTAACCAAGGCAAATTAAGGGTTCAATTTGATTTGGGGGAGTGCTACAAAGAGTTTAGGATTCAAAATTGGGGCAATTGGATATGTTTGGGGGTTCAATTAGGTGAAATTTTGGCTTAGGGTCAAATTGGAGATTTTGAATCCAGCTTAGGATTTAGGTTTGAATGTGGGTCCAACTGAACTTGGATTTAGTTTCAATCAATTTTAGGCATGATTAATTTATGTTCAAAATTGAAATTGGGGAAAATTGAGATCAAATTGGTGGACATTGGAGGTGAATTGAGGTAATTGGACCTTTAAGGGGAATTTGGGGCTTTTGGTCAAAATTGGTCAAATTGGTCAAAATGGGCTCAACGGAGTGGTCAATATTGGTTTTGGGGAGATTTAAAATTATTTTTAAGGTTTTGGGATAGTTTGGGTCACCAGGGGTATTTTTGTAATTTTGGCAAAATTAGGGGTATTTTCGTAATTTTGAAAATTTTGGCTTGTTTTGGGCAATTTAGGTGGTTTCAAATGGTTTGAAATGAGTTTTGAAAAAAATTGGGTTTTTAGGTAATTTTTTGGATTTTGTTCAAAATCAGGTTTAATAGGTAGTTTGGTAAATTGGGTAGGTTTTGGGGGCACAAAGCTAAATTGGGTATTTTAGTTGGATTGGGGTTGACAACCACACAACCACCATATTTGAGCCATGGACCAACAAAATTTCCTATTTTGGATCTTCCATGTACTGGTCTTAGCTAAACCCTAGCTTATAGCTAGTGGCCTAGGGACCATTTACATGAGTTTCCCTAAAAACTATGGGGCTAACTAAGCATGTTTAACTAAAGCCTTAGATTGTAAGTGTATGTGGGAGGTATCAAGTGTGTGTGTGTGTGTGTGAAACTGACCAAGTCCACACCACCCAGAGTTCCCCTTAAGGCCAAACAGTCCTATGGGGACTCCCTTTGAGCTCCCCCATACTGGCCCCACCTACTAAATGTTAGAGGTTAGGACCAATATGTGAAACTTCAAATTGAGCAAAGAAGAGTTTAGAGTTTCTAATGGTGAGGGTTCCTTCACTAGTCCTCTAGGAATAGTCAACAAGAAAGTTTTATGGCTAGACTAAATGTTAGAGGTTTATTAGCAACCGCATGTAACGTTTCTAATGATTGAGAATCAATTGTTTGTCCTATTAAATTTTCTTCACTTTCTTGAGGTATTTGAGAAAAATTCATAACAGAATTTTCTAACTTCTTAGATAACAACTCAACTTGAGCTACTAAGATGGTGAAAGCATCATTATCAATAATACTAGCCACTCTTTTAAGATTTACCCTTTCTAAGGGTCAGTAAAAATTATTAGTGGCAATTTCTTCAATTAAGGCTTGATCTTCATGAAATGATCTTGACATTGGGATCCTCCAGCATTAGCATCAATTATAGATCTAAAGGATCCTATTAATCCATATAAAATTTTTGAATAATTAACCAGTTAGGTAACACATGATATGGACACTTTCTAAGGAGTTCTTTAAATCGTTCTTAAGACTCATAAATTGATTCCTCTTTAAACTGAATAAAATAAGTAATATCATTTCTAAGCTTAACAGTTTTTGAAGGAGGAAAATATTTAGTCAGGGATTTCTGTGTCATTTCTCCCCAAGTTTTAATAGTTCCAAGTGTTAATTAGTTTAACCACACCTTAACTTTATCCCTTAAGGAAAAAAAAAATCTAAGTATAATCACATCATTTGATGCACCATCTTATTTGACTGTAGCACAAAGTTTTAGAAAACTTGAAAGATGTAAATTTGGATCCTAAGTTGGTGTTCCCCAAGACTAATTGTTTTCTACCATTTGTGTTATTGCAGGTTTAAGTTCAAATGAGTTAGCCTCTAAAGCAGGGATTTGAATACTAAAGTGAATTTCATCTATCGTAGGTTTAGCATAGTTCCTTAAAGTTCTTTGCAATTTTTGATGTTCATTTTCATTAGTAAAAGTTTCAGTGTTAATTGGTGATGTGTTAGGCATTCCTTAAAAATTATGAAATTGTTTTTGCTTTCAAATTCTACTCATGGTTCGCTCTAATTCAGAAACGTAGAGTACTACGCCTTCAGATATTGAAGTTCACATACAAAAAGGTAAAATTCAGAAAATAAAGAACTAGAGCAACATTAACAACAACAACAACAACAAAAACTTAATCCCACTAAGTGGGGTCAACTACATGAATCATTTTTCTCCATTGCATCCTATTTAGTGTCATTTCTTCATTTAGTTCTAGTAAGAAAAGAAATTACTGGAGCAATAAAATAAAATTAAAATTAAAATTACATTTTTCTTCTTCTTTTTTAGTTTTTGCAAAATATTTTTTTATATAATTATTAAATTTTTATATTTTTTTTGTAATTTTTGAAAATTTCATGTAAAGACTTAAATTTTTAGCAATCTAAAATAAAGTTTCAAAAATAAGTCCTTATAAAGATATTTATTTTACAATTTCATTTTTTCGTCACTTCCCGAGCAATGGTGATAAAAATTTAACCCGACCCGGGATTACGTAGATATTTATGCTCCTTAATATGCAAAAAACTTAACCTAAATTTTATTTAGCGGCTAGTGAGAACAAATGTAATATGATTAAAGAAATAGTTTTCTCACTAGGGGAACTATGAAAGTATATGTATCGTTTCAAGTAATATAGTGATTTCTTTAAAAGCCCTAGTATTGATGACATGAGGAAACAAAAAACAAGTAAATAATAAAAGGAAATACAGGAATTTGACTTAATGAAAACTTTACTTGAGAATTCACCTACTATCTAAATATAAAAATTAAGTTTACTAAATTCTATAATATGCAAATAAAAATAAATGTAATGACTTAAATAATATATATAAAGAGACTTTATCGTAGCCCATAATTCATAGTTAGTGAAGGATTTCAATAATTGTTTAGAAACTTAATTGTGGTTTTGTGAAAAATAGGATTGTTTGTCCTATTAAATTTTCTTCACTTTCTTGAGGTATTTGAGAAAAATTCATAACAGAATTTTCTAACTTCTTAGATAACAACTCAACTTGAGCTACTAAGATGGTGAAAGCATCATTATCAATAATACTAGCCACTCTTTTAAGATTTACCCTTTCTAAGGGTCAGTAAAAATTATTAGTGGCAATTTCTTCAATTAAGGCTTGATCTTCATGAAATGATCTTGACATTGGGATCCTCCAGCATTAGCATCAATTATAGATCTAAAGGATCCTATTAATCCATATAAAATTTTTGAATAATTAACCAGTTAGGTAACACATGATATGGACACTTTCTAAGGAGTTCTTTAAATCGTTCTTAAGACTCATAAATTGATTCCTCTTTAAACTGAATAAAATAAGTAATATCATTTCTAAGCTTAACAGTTTTTGAAGGAGGAAAATATTTAGTCAGGGATTTCTGTGTCATTTCTCCCCAAGTTTTAATAGTTCCAAGTGTTAATTAGTTTAACCACACCTTAACTTTATCCCTTAAGGAAAAAAAAAATCTAAGTATAATCACATCATTTGATGCACCATCTTATTTGACTGTAGCACAAAGTTTTAGAAAACTTGAAAGATGTAAATTTGGATCCTAAGTTGGTGTTCCCCAAGACTAATTGTTTTCTACCATTTGTGTTATTGCAGGTTTAAGTTCAAATGAGTTAGCCTCTAAAGCAGGGATTTGAATACTAAAGTTAATTTCATCTATCGTAGGTTTAGCATAGTCCCTTAAAGTTCTTTGCAATTTTTGATGTTCATTTTCATTAGTAAAAGTTTCAGTGTTAATTGGTGATGTGTTAGGCATTCCTTAAAAATTATGAAATTGTTTTTGCTTTCAAATTCTTCTCATGGTTCGCTCTAATTCAGAAACGTAGAGTACTACGCCTTCAGATATTGAAGTTCACATACAAAAAGGTAAAATTCAGAAAATAAAGAACTAGAGCAACATTAACAACAACAACAACAACAAAAACTTAATCCCACTAAGTGGGGTCAACTACATGAATCATTTTTCTCCATTGCATCCTATTTAGTGTCATTTCTTCATTTAGTTCTAGTAAGAAAAGAAATTACTGGAGCAATAAAATAAAATTAAAATTAAAATTACATTTTTCTTCTTCTTTTTTAGTTTTTGCAAAATATTTTTTTATATAATTATTAAATTTTTATATTTTTTTTGTAATTTTTGAAAATTTCATGTAAAGACTTAAATTTTTAGCAATCTAAAATAAAGTTTCAAAAATAAGTCCTTATAAAGATATTTATTTTACAATTTCATTTTTTCGTCACTTCCCGAGCAATGGTGATAAAAATTTAACCCGACCCGGGATTACGTAGATATTTATGCTCCTTAATATTCAAAAAACTTAACCTAAATTTTATTTAGCGGCTAGTGAGAACAAATGTAATATGATTAAAGAAATAGTTTTCTCACTAGGGGAACTATGAAAGTATATGTATCGTTTCAAGTAATATAGTGATTTCTTTAAAAGCCCTAGTATTGATGACATGAGGAAACAAAAAACAAGTAAATAATAAAAGGAAATACAGGAATTTGACTTAATGAAAACTTTACTTGAGAATTCACCTACTATCTAAATATAAAAATTAAGTTTACTAAATTCTATAATATGCAAATAAAAATAAATGTAATGACTTAAATAATATATATAAAGATACTTTCTCCTTGCCAATGAGACTTTATCGTAGCCCATAATTCATAGTTAGTGAAGGATTTCAATAATTGTTTAGAAACTTAATTGTGGTTTTGTGAAAAATAGGAGCATACATATTTCTTTACTTTATTTTGAATTGTGCAAAAAACAGTGGCTAATCAAAAGTTGATGTCAACATGTGTAGTAGTGCTGGGTAGGTTCTAGTCTCTCACTTCTAGATTACCTACTGTACCCTCTCTATAGAACCTACCAGTGACCCTTAGTTCCAATAGGTACACCAAATTTATAAAAGAATCTATCCTGTCACTCTAAGAACATCAATTCTTCGCCGAACACAACTTATATCTTTATTTCTTTGCACCCCTTTTAGACGATCAAGACTGCTCTTTTCTAGGAAGAATGTGATACTTACGAGTTAAGAAATCTTATCCCTTTTGGGTCTATAAGTTTCTCAACAGGTTTTAAAAATGCAAGTGGCCAATTTGTAAACTGATTGAATGACTGGTAAAAATATCATCACTATTTTTAGAATTAAGACAAGTTCTAAACAAAATTAAAATCACTTACTTAATTACTTCATATTGCAATAAGAAAGAAAAGAAAACTACTCACGAAGCATTGGGATTAAGAAAGAAAATAAAACTACTCACGAAGCATTGGGATAACAAAACAAAACATATTTATGAAACTCTAATCCAAAGTACAAAACTTAAGGACAAAGTTACAAATACTTTTCCAAATTTTCCTCCAAGCACTCCTTTGAAATTCTCTGAATTCTCTGACTCTAACAACACTTAAAAAGCTCACAAACCCTAGAAATAACCAAGACTCACAAAGAAAACTTCTCACACACTTAACACACTCACACACTATGAGACTCTATAAATTCGACCCCCCAGCCCTTTGGAATTAATACATATTTATAGAGCTTCAAAAAGGTCCAAGGGTTGCTTCAGACTTCTCTTCGAAAGTCAGCTTCATTCAATAAATCTTCTAGAAAATAACCATAGCGCCTAGACACCCACTATCGTGCCTAGATGTCAGCTAATTTTTGCATCTAGCGCCTAGGCGGTAATTTGTCTTGTTTGGTATTTTTCTTCAATTTAAACCATTTTGCTCCTTTTTGATGTATTTTTGCCTTTTTACTCTTAAATTTATTTTCTTGCACCGTAATAAAAAACTTTAAAATTACCCTTCATTAAAGCATAATAACCTAAGAAATTGAGCATAAAATGTACATAAAAAATAGGCAATTTTAAGGTGGATCAAGGGGTAGACCTTACCTTGAAGAGTTTGATGTCGTTCAATGCCCTCAAGGCTTTGTACCACCTTTGTTTCAGACTTTTGAAGTATGGGAAACTCTTGACAGCATATTGTTAACTTTCACACAAGTTGTTGCAACGCAGGGGGTAGTGATGCTTTGTTTTTTACCAGTTTGTTAACAACATCTCTGGGCTTGCCTTTGACCGGTACGCAAAGTTGCCAAATGGTTCATTAAAAATTTTTGTAGAATTAAGAAAACTTTTTCTCAAGAGGTTTTGTGGGGCTCAGCACCACATCACTGTCGGTTATCTTGTGGTTGAGAAACAACAACCAAATGAGACATTGGTTGACTATATTCTATAATGGAGGAATTTAAGTATGAAGTACAAACCGTACTATTGACCTCACTTTCGGTTGAGGTCTATTTTCTTCCTTAGAAGCCTAGAATCTAGGCATAGGACTTTCATGTTGACTATTTATAGAGGACTAGTGATGAAAACATCACCAATAGAAATTCGAAAACTCTTTTTTGCTCATCTCGAAATTCCACAAGTTGGATCTAACCTCTAGTACTTAGTAGGTGGAACTAATTTAGGGGAGCTCAAGAAGAGTTCCCACAGAACAGTTTGGCCTTAAGGTTAGCCTTGGGTGGTGTGTTCATGGTCAGTCTTGCACACAGAATTGCGCTTGCACTCACAACCTCAATCTTAACATAAACATGCCTAGCTTGAACCCTTACTCTATTAGAAACTTATGTGGATGGTCCCATAAACCATTAGCCCTAGGCTAGGATTTGACTAAGACTAGTACATGGAGGATCCATAATGGGAGTTCCCTTGATGATATGGCTCAAAACTGGTAATTTTGTGATTAACATTCTCAATTGATCCCAATTTTGACCCTTCTTGGCCCCAACTTTCCCAAATTACAAAATTGGCCCTAAACCCCTAGGTTTTCAAAAAATTCCCAAAATTAACCAAATTCTCTAAGTCCCTTAAAAAATGATTTCAAACCATTCCAAATCACTCAATTTGACCAAAAATCTCCAAAATTTCAAAAAACCCCAAAATACTCCTAAAATTGCTAAAATTACCAAAATGCCCGTTCTACCCCAAAAATTCCCAAAATCTTAAAAATTATTCCAAATGTCCTCAATATCAATTTAAACTACTCCATTGAGCCCAATTTGACTAGATTGACACCTTCCGACCAAACTCACCAAATTTCCCCTAAATGCTTAAATTCCCCAATTCACCCCCCAATTTCCTGCAAGTTGACTTCAATCTCACCCAATTACATTTCTAAATAAAAAATAATCATATTCAATCACAACTGAGACCAAAGCTAAGTGCAATTGAACCTAATCTCAAGCTCATTTCCAGCCCAATTCTCAACACCCTAATTTTGCCCCATAATCTAAAATATCCAAATTTGAACAACATAACTCCACAATTTCCACCCAATTGACATCTAAAACTCTTCATCACAATATCGTGGACCAATTTGAACCTTAAAATGATCCAAATTCAAACCTTAGCCTAATGCAAACCCATATCTAGCCCAAATGCCTAAAATTGGTCATGAGTGTAACTCCCTAAATTGAACCCCCAAATCAATTCAAAATCACTGAATTCTTTTTTAAAACTACTCATGCAATCAACCAAGCTAATTTCAAAATTCAATTAACCAAGATATTAGCCCAAACCCAACCTAGACCCATGTTCAAACCCAATAAACTCATTTGAACCTAAGCTCTAAATTTCACCAATTGCATTCAATTTGATCAAACCCTGGTCACAACATCCAACACTTGAGCCCTAGGAACCAGGTTTGATCCACCTAGCCCAACTTAATTGATACATGGACTAAAGGTCCCTCAAACTAATAGTTTTGCATCTTAAAATGGATAAACTAATAGAGAAATGCCATCAGGCATCAAACCTCCAATATAATCACCATTAAACCATTCCTTTGTTGCCTTGAGCCACTTAGCTACCAGTGGTGGCCTAGCAGGCTGACTTAGTGGCCAGAAAACACCAAAACTAACAACCATCACATGCCTTTAACCAAACTTTGATCTCTATGAGTTGTCTTAAACCAATTAGTAACTTTCACCCTTCTTCCCTCCACATAAGCATTTCATTGCACCCATTAGCCAGCCCTGGTGGCCACCAGTGCCCTGCCTATTTAAATTCCACCTCCCATAGCTAAGAAGAGAGAACACCGTTGGCCTCACCTTTGGTTGAGGTCTAGCTTTCTTCTCCTAGTAGACTAGGGTCTAGCCATAAGATTTTCCTGTTGACTCTTTCTAGAGGACTAGAAAGGAACCATCAACATTAAAAATTCTAAACTCTTCTCTGCTCTACTTGAAGTTCCGCAAATTTGTCCTAACTTCTAGAACTTAGTAGGTGGGGTCAATATGGGGGAGCTCACGGGGCATTCCCATAAAACTAATTGGCCTTAGGGTTGACCCTGGGTCTTGGTCTGGAGCTAGCTCACTCACTTACACTCACTTGCACTTACTTCCACACACATCCCCACTCACAACCTTCAACCCAAACTGTTGGCTTTGATCCCTTAATCTTTTGAGAGACTCATGTAGATGGTCCCCTAGTCCCACTAGCCCTAGGCTAAGGTCTAGCCTAAAATAGTACATGAAGGTCCCAAGTAGAGGATTCTATTGGTCCATGGCTCAAATGGGGTGGTTGGCACATCACTTTCACAAAAATACCAAACTTAGCTTTTTGCCCCAAATCTACCCGATTTACCAAAACACTCTCAAACCCCAAATTTGACCAAAATTTCCAATTCCACCCAAAATACCCAAATTTATCCAAAAATGAATTCAAACCATTTCAAACTACCCAAATTTCCCAAAACTCCAAAATTTCCAAAATTACCAAAATACCTCCCAAATTTGCCAAAATTACCAAAATACCCTTGGTGACCAAAACTTTCCCAAAATCCTCAAAATCATTTAAAATGTCTCCAAAACCAAATTTTACCCTTTAATTAAGCCAAATTTGCCCAATTTGACCATTTTGATCAAAACCCCCATATTGTTCCTAAAGGCCTAATTTCTCCAAATTCACCCCAAATGTCCCTCCATTTAATACCAATTTTCCCCAATTTCATTTATAAATTCAAGTTCATCATGCCTATGATCATTTCAAACCAAATACAAACTTAATTGACCCATACTTTGAGCTCAATTTTGGTCCTAGGCAAAAGCCCCAATTTGGCCTAAAACCAAAATCCCACTAAATTGAACCCCCAAATCCTTCCAATTGCTCCAATTATGCATCATAAACCCTTTAAAACACCCCTACACACCAAACTAAACCTTCAATTGGCCTTGGTAAAGCTTCTATTTTGCTCAATTTCAACCCAAATCCAAAACCCCAATTTTGCCTGAATTTGGCCATGTCTCCAAATGTCACCTAATTGAATGACGAAACCTAAAAATAGGCACTTAGCCCAATTCTATGCCTAACCTAAACCCAAGTCTAACCCAACGTCTCCAAATTTCACCTAATTGAACTCTTCATGACATCCCCAAGACCATTTTGAACTCTCAATTTGGACTTAGCCCAACTCTAGCCTAACCTAAATCCAAGTCTAACCCAACATCCCCAAATTGACCGTTTGCCGAAATTCCTTCAAATTTACCAACCAAATTTAAATCAAAATCACTCAAAATTATTTCTAAACTCTTTTTGATAATCATCCACACAATATTGCTTAATCAATTGAGTCCAATGTCATGACTAGCCCAACCCAAACCCAACTTCAAGAAAATTTCACCCAAATTGGACCCGTACACCAAAATTGATTAAGCCAATCCTAAGTGACCAAATTAATGACACCACAACCACCAAATGGAGCCTGGTGATCAGGCTAGACCCACCTAGCCCACCCTAGGGAAGCTATGGACCAATGGTTCCACAAATTAAGTGATTTCATCCCAATTTTGGGTCTTAACAAAATATCTTTATCATCATGCCAAACCATTAAATGTTAATCATAATTAACCATCTCCTGGCTTCCATGATATCTATGGCCACCACCTCTGGCCCTGCTGGCCGACCTAGTGGCTGGAAAATCTCAAAATCAAAAGCCACACAAATTAAAACCCATTACACCCATCCAATGTGCCCAACTCAAATTGGTGTTTAGCACTTTGTAGCCCTCCACATAAGCTCCATATTGCACCAAAATTGAAGCCCTGACAGCCACCTTAAGACGTTCTTTTTAAACCTCTCCTCCATTGCCAAAGAGGATAGATCTTCAATTTCTTTGAGGAAACTCTGTCAAATTGCTTCCAAAGCGCCTTCAAGACTCTTTAAGCTCATTGTAACCATCTCTTCCCCGTTTTCCCCACCACCTGAGCCCTATTTTGTGCTAAAAAATCAGGGCAAATTTTGGCCACCAAAAAAACTTACCCAAACCTCAAATTGAACTACTCTTAAGCTTCCCCAGAGCAAGAGAAGAAGATCCCAATTGATATCCCCTCTTTTGAGCTCTCCAAACCACTCTTAGACCATGGCCGCACCCCATTTCATTCAACTCCTACTTAGAGCTTAAACTTGAGGGAACCAACACATTGAGGAGGTTTGTTGGACTCCACTGAAGCTTCCACAAGCATCTGATTGAGGCATCCCCTCTCAGACAAAGGTGTAGGCCATTAAGCCTAAATTTTAGCTCAGTTTGTTCCTTTATGAAGAAAAGTATAATTTCATATCATTGTAACCATATGGATGTGCTCGTCTTAAGAAGATGAAAAGGTAGCAACAAACCCCATGTGATTTGTTTGAGTATAGAGCTAGATCTTAGGTCTGGAAGTTTAACGGCTCACGATCTGTAGATATTAGGGATGATGATGTAGAGCCGTCTCATCATGCGTGTATCGAGCGGATGGACGAGATCGATCTGGACAAAGTCTTCATGTGTGAACAGTGGAGCATGTGGCTGCGAGTTAGATGGTGGTGCCGAACCAGGATGCAACGCGTGGCACTTCGGAAGGGACGAGGATGACGCGGGAGATGAGTCGGATAAATAGAAAATTAAGGATTTGTTGATTTAAATAAATTCTAGAACTTTGAAAAATCATATCTTTGTGTATAAAATCATAAAAAATACCCACTTGCTAATGAAATAGAGGATACTAATGTGGAATAAAATAAAAAATTATTTTTGGCTCCCTGATTTTTAATGAATTAAATACTCTCTAGAGTATTTGTATTCATTATGATCAAGCATTGCCCACCATGGCTTGAAAATTTTTAGGGTTTATTCCTTACGACAGAGGCGATGTTCTCTGATTTTTCTAAGGACAGAGAGCATCTTTGTGCTTCTAACCCTAATTTTCAACCTAGGATGGCTATTTTGGCTTATTTTAATTATATAAATTAAAATATCATTTGAAAAATTATGGGAATAATTTTAGTACGGTTCTTATGGTCAAAGAAGCTTATGAAAAATTAAATGCGGTTCTTATGGTCAAAGAAGCTTATGAAAAATTAAATGATGGTTTGAATCACTTTGTACATTCCTATTAGTAATTAAATGCATATATTTGGTTTAATATATGTAGATTTAATATATAAATTAAAAATTAAGAAAATCAATTCCACATTGTGCATAAAAATCATTTCTACCCATTGTAAAAATTTAAAAAATTATTTGACTAAGTTAGAGTACTAAAGTTGATTTTCTAAGAAAACTTATATTTTTGTACTAAAATAATTATATTAAATTCAATACACTTGAAAAAATAATGAAAAGTGGTTTTCTGAGTTCTTTGTGATCAAAAGCATTTAAGAAAAATAAAAGTTATTTTTGATCAAATACTTGATTTTTTAGCTTTATTTTGAATTTAAAATAATTAAAAATCCTAAAAAATACAAAAAAAATATATTTCAAAATGTGCCCAATTATTTCCTAATCACTTAAAACATATTAGGATAATTATCCTATTTTTTTTAAGTTAAAAATAAATTTTTAAAGGCTTAAAAATGAATTTTCCTTATTTTCCATTAAAATAATTATATTAAAATAATTATAATAAATAAACCATTAAAATAATTATAATAAATAAATTAAAAACCACAAAAATACAAAATTTGATTCTTTGGGTTTTTTGAATTTAAAAAAGTCTAATTAAATATAAAAATAATTTTTGTAATTAAAACATTATTTTCCATCTAATTAAAATATTGAAATTCGTTAATAATTAATTAATAATAATAAAATTTAATTAAAAAAATCATGAAATTTTATCTAAGTGTTTCTCTGACCAAAGTGGACCTCTAATGATTTTCTCATGAATAAAATTTTATTTTGGATAATTAAATAAATCAATTTTGAAAAATATCATTTTTGGATTTAAATAATTGTTTAAGTTAAATTAAATCTTGAAAACCCACATTATTTTCCTCTGATGTTTTAGTTACCCCATAGGCAGGACACTTTAATTTCTCAAAGTCATTTCAGTGGTATTTAATGAATTATAAAATGGAAGGCCCCAAGGGCGGTGCAGTAATTTTAGATTTTAGGGCATTAATCAAAAGTAAGGGTTAGCCAAGGGAAAATAGGTAATTATTGTCCTAATAAATATGTTTGGATGATTGAAACATGACAGGACTAAAAGGGTAGAGACTAACATACCACCTTTTCACAATATCCACAAAATCATAAATTCTTAATCTTCATGACTTGGAAGTCAATTAAGATTAAATGATTCCTAAGTGATGGGCTTAAGCTAGGAAGATGATAATTTACTTATCTTAAGCCTAAAATTGATGATGATGTGATCTTTCAATAAAGATATATGTCACTTAAATCAAAATTTTAACCACCACAAATTTCCCCCATTATGATTGTTAAGGGCCTTTAAAGTGACGTAGGCTCAATGTCTAAACTTAATTAATTTGATTGAAAAGATAATATGATTGGTAATTAACATCTTTAAACACTACAAGCTTGACTGTAATTGTGGGCACACCATAATCTTTTATGACTCAAACCTAACTTAGGGGCACCCACCCACATGTTCTTAAACATAACATCAATTGATTAATTAAGTGTCCTAGCCATGAGATAAATAAAACATCAAGTTTCCCTGGGCAATGGAATAATCTTAGCTTATCTTGGATGATTAATAGAATGATATGATTAGTTCAGAATGAACTCAAAATATTTCAAGAGATCTACAAAGTGGATCAGGGTCATGCCCTGTGCACTTTTAAATCTCTTGAATATTTTGAAGGGCAAATTGAACTTGTTATATCTTGTTCTAAAATCATCCACTAAGATCTTCTGAGACTCAATAGAGTCATACTTTGGGGTTTGGTACTTTGGGGTTTGGTAAGTTACACCTTCATCTACTCCTGTAATTTAAATAACCATTACCTTAGAAAACATTTGATTCAACATCATAACTTAACACCTTATAAAACATAAACTCGCAATGACGAGGAGCTTGGATCTAGTATTGTGGGCAGCACAGCCATCTTCAACAGCAAAACATGTCTACATCAGCTAAAACATTTTTTCTTTAGAATTAAACAATAAGCCATAATATTTTGAGGTTGTCCGCCTACTGTGACATAAATCCTCAACCTTATCCTTATGCCTTTGTATAGTCTTGTTATACAATATAAGCCCTAACTCGCTTTAGAACTCTGAGATTATCATTCGGTACTACTTAACCCTCACATCTTCCATGTTATTTGTGTGATCATATGACATGAATGTAAGCCCTAAATAATAAAATTGACAGGATGAAACATTTAAATATTTCTCCGCTAAATTGCTAAATTTTTCTCCGCTAAATTGAAACAAAACCATATGATAGCTTGGGAAGTCACCGAGGTTCTCCTCAGCATCCGTGACATCCCCTAGTTCTTTTTCCTTTAGATTCCACAATAATGTTCCAAATTTGACTCATTTTCCTTTCACACCTCTTTGTCCGATCTCTTTGAGAAGTTTTATTCCTTTAACTTCATTGAAGACAATATCCCCTAGTTTTTTTTTAGAGTTTTCTTAGGTAACTCCTGTTATCTAAGATGTAGTTAAATACAAGCGCTTGCCTTTATATTAAACTTTAACAAACCCAGCTTAATATAAACCCTATTTAATTTTTCATATTAAATAGGCGAACTTTTTGGCTTATAATAAGATGATTTTGTAGACCAAATGAATGTCATATATTTCTTAGTTTATTTGATCGAGCCTCACCCTCAAGTCTCATGTTTATCATTCGGGATATATACATAGGTTAAGGGGTAGTGCTCTTTCATTTAAACTATGAAAGATAAGAGATTAGTTTGATTTCATATTTTTCTAAAAACTATATATATATATATAAATTAAATGTGCCTCCAAAGCGGGTAATAGGATTCCGATTTCAACGACCGATAGCTTCCACGGGATGCCCCCTAAAAAATATTGCTGACAGCTTCTAGCGACTCCGTTGGGGAAAATTTTCTCTCTTCACTTAAATCAGAGAATTTTATCTTCACATATTTGTAATGTCCCCATGTCCCTTATGTACCAAATCACCCTCCATTGACATGCTTCACCCATTTCTTTCTTAGGTAAGTACGGTGAACTCTTTTGGACTTCAGGGTCTTCTGTTCAACCATATTTGGACAAAGAGGTTCAGGAGTTCATTAGGACTTTTAATATTTATGTGGGTTCGGACACCAAATAGGTGTGGTGGTTGACTAGTTCCACCCGGGAAATTTGCGTTGTGAAATCAGTCCCAGACTGAGTCTTAGGTTTCACTTTCCCTTTCGAGTTAGGTTTGTTATTTTGAAAATTAAATCAAATTGCATCCAACTGCACTTGCTTTTAAAACCTTTTGTATATCATTAATGAAATTAGCCTATTTTCAAAGTTACTTTTACTAAATTCTAAAATATTTTTCCGTAATCTAAAACTAAAATAAAGACATACCCAAATCTATAGATCGTCCTTTATTATTTTTTAGTGTTCGCACTAGAATTACAAGGTAGTGGCCAAATAACTAACCCTAGAGCATTTTTTTTTTGAAGCTGCTGCAATGGCGTTCCTTACGCTCACTTTTTAATGAAACCTACCGATGAGCCACGATGCCCGCAATGTCTCCCCAATCATCAAGTTCAGAGCCGAATTCTATGAACTTGAAGTCCTGCTCAGAAAGGCTCCCTTTGTCATGATGAAAGTTACCGATCCGAAAGTTCAGGAGCCATGTGCTGAGTTCAACTTGAGCTCCGTCTAGGATTTCCCTTCTTATAAGAAGGTGAAGACTACTGCCCCAACATCTACTAAGCCTGTTGTTCATGCTTCTGCTAAGGGAAAAGAGGTCATGATCATTGAAGATAGAACTGGAGATATTGCTATCCCACCGTTGGAGTTTGAAATTGGATCGAGTTTGAAGTCTATGCCGCTAACTCGGTCACAAAGAAGAAATTGTAGTTGAAAGATTTTAAAGGCTGATAATGCCCCGATTTATGAGGAAATGACTGTTGATGAAATTCCTCACCTGGAGGAATTTGAATTTCTGGAGACCTATCCCCTTATGCAAGGGAGTAGGTTCCATCCCTTAATGGACACTAATGGGTACGAAAGTATCCAGAAGATTGATGCTACTTTTTTGTTACCTCATGGACATGGTGGAGAGATGAAGAAGCCTGCCCCTATCACTCGAGTCAGCACAATATTCCAGAGACTAGCTACCAATGAGGTTATTTAGTCTGTGAATTACTTAAATGAGTGGGATGTGCATATCCCCTCAAATGAAGAAAGAAATTCTAAGAGATGTCAAAACTATCAGATGATCTCAAAAATCAACTGAAACTTTGCCTGCTTGAGTTCACTTTAAGTTCCGCTTGGGAAGCAGAATTGATACTACCACCATTAGCATCGATTCTATTGTTGCTGCTACGAGACCTATCGACCATCAACCGGTTAAGTCTCGTAGGGGTCCTAGAATTCTACCAATCACCTGTCATGGTGATGTTTCTAAAGTTTCAAAGGAAAAGATGAAGAGGTTACCCAATTATGTATCTGGTATACACCATGGGGAGCTTACCTCTATCTGACATGCCATTGCCTTTTTTGAGATGCCCAATCTCAAGATATCATCGTTGAAGAAAAAGGTATGGGTAACTAAGGTTGTCGTACCAATACGGTCCAGTGCGCCCGTAGGGTAGAATCATGGAATGAAAAAAGGGTCTGATGTATCCGACATTGCCGCAATTATTGCTACCAAGTTGGATGAACAAATGGGGGACATTCAGTAGAGTCCCCCAGATCTTAAGATGATATAAGAAGCATTAATTGAAGAAAAGGTGGAGAAGCCCAGGGTCGATATTTTTGAGTTAGCCCGAAAACATGGGGTCTCTATTGATGATGATGATGATGAATATTTTGACTTTAATGACTATATCAATCAAGACTTAATGGATATTCTTGTCATCAAAACCAGAGCCGCTACATTTACATGTGATGGCCAACATCTCATATAAAGTAACATCATTGATGATCTGCTTAGGACTATTCTACTAAGGGATGAGAAAATCGGCCAAATAGAGAAAAGGATGGAAGAGATGGCCAATTAAATGGTTGTTATGGCTACAGTTCATGGACAGTCTCAAGCAGAACAATTAGCTTCTCCAGAAGTCAATTAGCTAGAGATTGTACATAACACCGAAGAAAGGAGGGAAGTTACCTCAGCTAACAGAGATGATTAATAGAAGAAGGATCATTCACAGAGCATCATACCTGAGAAGGAATTTAAACAAATGGTTGAACAAGTTCGGGAGGCCTTAGCCCAATCTAAGGGTGGTGCATTGATATGAAAAGGTAGACCATACCCAAAGGAATTCGATGTCGTACCCTACCTTAAAGGTTTTGTGTCACCAAACTTTAAGATAATTGATGGGACTGGAAATATTGATGGGACTGGAAATCCTGGAAATCCCAGACAACACATAGCAGTTTTCCAGGCCAGTTATGGTAATACCAGAGGTAACGATGCCTTAGTTTTCCATCATTTTGTCAGTAGCCCATTAAGAATAGTATTTGATTGGAATGGCTAGCTTCCCAACGGATTAGTGAAGACATTTTCTGAGTTAGAGCAGAAGTTTGTAAAGAGATTAGTCGGAGTGCGGCATCATGTTTCTATTGGAGATCCCATAGTAAGAAGGAAAAAGCCTAACAAGACACTAGTAAATTATATATTGAGGTGGATAAACCTTAGCATGAAATGTGAGCCTCAACTATAGGAACATCATGCAATTTCATGCAATTGAGATTCTATTGAGATTCTACTCAAAAGCATCCTTGGGCCAGTAGCTTTCATGCTGAAAGGACTCACAATCAAGTCCTTTGAGAAACTACTTAGCAAAGCTAGCAATCTGCAAGAAGAAGTTAAACACATGGATTCTCAGGAGAAATGAAAAAGGATAGAATAACCTGAATAATCGAGAAGAAGTCCGAGACAATGGCAACGATTGATAAAGGAAAGCAGCCAATGAAAATACAGGAAGAAAATTCTCGTCAAAGTTCCCAATCATCAACACAGCAGGTTCAGCAAGGAACACAACAATATGGCCATTCTAGCCAGTAGTCTTGTAAAGAAGGATCATATCGAACAAAAAATAGGAAGTGTCTTAGCCATTTGGAATGAAAGAAAGTAATATATTTTTTTAAAGATGAAGCTGTGTCTAGAATGTTCAGAAGTCTGATGAAGAGGCATGAGTTCAGATTGCCAACTCCAAAGAAACCTAAAGAAGTTGATAAGAAAGATTAGCCCAATTATTATCCATATCACAGAATGCTTGAACATATTATAGAGGAATGTTTTGTCTTCAAAGATTGGCTTAAGAAATATCTTTAAGGAAGGGAATATAACAATTCTGAAAGAATATTTGAAAGAACCTAAAAAAGGTTCTGTAAATATGATTTCAGCAAAGATGATTATTTTGATAGATCTATATTCAGAGAAAGATGGATGGAGTATAGCTTGGAGCAATTCATTGAAGAAGATACTATATCAGATTCAGACCACTTCAATACAGATAGCCGTTCAGATTCTACAACCTGCTCAGCCAAAGATGGAGATTTCACCAGAAAAATTGCCACAACAAGCAAAGGAAGAAGAGAGCTACATCGTGAAGACTGATAGTGCAGGGGGTAGGATAGGGGCTGCCTCTATTAGATTGGTTATCTCGGATTCAGGGAAGAAAATCTTTGAATCCCTGACCATGTATGAATATCATTTTGCCCGACCGAGGTATTATGAATATAATGATTATGATTTTGGCTATGTTTTAACTATTTTTAGTGATAACATAACTGACTTTGATCAATCTAACTCCGATCTAGATTCCTAAGCCGATCCTCAAATCATACTTAATTTCGATGAACTTGTTAACCAGACTGAAGAAGATATCGATGATACCAGTTAGATAGCACCGGCAGAGAGGAACCAGTCTTTGAGTGTCATTACACACCACTCGCCATTAATTTGGATCTCTCTGATGAAGAAGAAGTAAAAAAAATTGAATTACAACATTGCAAGAAGGAGAAGAAATTACAGAACAAAATCTAAGAAGCGGAAAAGTATTACCCTCGAGATCAGCTCCAGTGGATAAAGGAAAACAACTAGTAACTCAAGAAGATTTACCTCCACCTCCACCAGCGGAAGAAATTCATAACCAAATAAAGTTTGGAGGGTTATATAAAGTGGATTATAATGTGCTAGCTCATCATAGGAAGTTGTCGACCAAATTAAGCATCTATGACACTCTGATCCTGTCGAAGGGAATGAGAGAGTTTATGGTTTTAGCTTTGCTTGATCCAGAGATTTTCATAGCTCAGGCTGCCAGCACATCCTCAGATGAAGGTTTTTCATTAAAGGAAGAGCCTGGGATAACTTTCACAATTGAAGACTTGTTGCTCGGTACCGCCGACCACAACCGACCGCTCTACATCTCGATTAACATAAGAAGATTTGTGTTGTTTAGAGTTTTGGTAGATCCGGGAGCATCACTAACTTAATGAGTCTACAGACATTGACATATTTGGATATTGAAGCTAAAGTGCTTAAAAGTGCTTATGGCTGATAAAATTATGTTAAGAGGATTTAATCAGAAGAAAGTGCTTATAGCTGATAAAATTATGTTAAGAGGATTTAATCAGAAGGGAGAAAGAGCCCTTGGGATACTTACATTGCTTATGAAAGTTGGAGAATTGGTACCAACTGCTAAATTCTATATCATCGACACTGAGACCTCTTTCAGTGCTCTACTTGGTCAACCATGGATTCATGAGAACAACATGGTTACATTGTCCCTACATCAGGGTATCAAATATTACAAGGAAAGACAAGAACATTGCATTAAAGGTCATTTGCAGCCATTCTCAGTTCATGAAGTTGGCAATCATGAAGAAGCTGCCTACTATGCAACTCCAAAGAACTCTGTCTTCTCTCATGAAATTATGACAAATAAAAGTGAAGATTCAGAAGCATCTTAAGGGCTAAGCCATTCAGCTCTGCCTCAGCAATCTTCCACCACTCTTTTGCAACAAGTTCGCCTCAGCAATCTTCCACCACTTTTTTGCAACAAGTTTGTGGGGGTTCTTTTAGTTTGCGCACCCGAGGTTGAGGCCGGGGATGTGGACTAGGAAGAACCAGAACAATTGCTGGGTGGACTAAGCCGACCATCAACATTGATGAAGAAGAAAGCTTCTAGGAGGAAATGTTGATGATAAAATAGAAAAAACCACAATATGATATATCCTTGGAAGACATAGAGAAAAGTGAGTATGAGTCAATGTATGATCGCATCAACCACTATGTGAATTATATGATGCTTACTCTGATTCTAACTCAGAATGCTGAGAGTTTATTGGTCAAGGAAGTCTGTCGCGCTAGTTCAAAGTCGATTAAATCTTACCGTGCTTCCACTTCTACTAATCTTTAAAATCATGTAAATTTGGATGAGGATTATAATGAATTAATGGAATTATCTTTGTTTTACTTTTCTCATTGTGTAAAAAAGTTAATTCAATAGGGATATTTGCCAAAATAAATGCCAAATATAAGTTACAACTTTTTGAAAAATTGTGGAATGTTAAAATTTGAATGCCCAACTCAAAAGAGGGCCTCAGATTCTGTACTATAGGACTAGTCGATGATTCAGAATTTTGTATGATTGTTACTAACGGACCGGAAGAGGATTGTCTCGATATGGAGGATGACTCTACTGATAATCTAATAGAAGATGCTCTGCCAAAATTTGAGGAAGAAATTAAATCAATTGTTGAAGATTTGAAAAAAATTAACCTCTTGAGTGAGGAGCAGCCCCAACCTAAGAATTTATGAAGTTAATCAAGTTACTGTTAGAATTCAAATATTGCTTCGCATGGAGCTATGATGAAATGTCAGAACTATCCCTAGAAATTGCAGTACATAAGTTAGGGGAGGACAAAGATATGCCTCCAGTAAAACAAGCTCCTAGAAGAATGCACCTCGAGATAGAGCAACAAGTCATTACCAAAGTGAAGAAATTAATAGACACTAACTTTGTGTGTGAAGAGAAATACCCCACATGGTTAGCCAACATTGTGCCAGTTAAGAAGAAGAATGGACAAATTCATGTTGTCAGGACTATCCCTAGAAATTGCAGTACATAAGTTAGGGGAGGACAAAGATATGCCTCCAGTAAAACAAGCTCCTAGAAGAATGCACCTCGAGATAGAGCAACAAGTCATTACCAAAGTGAAGAAATTAATAGACACTAACTTTGTGTGTGAAGAGAAATACCCCACATGGTTAGCCAACATTGTGCCAGTTAAGAAGAAGAATGGACAAATTCATGTTTTTGTCAATTTCAGGAATTTGAACAAAGCATGTTTAAAAGATGAATTTCCATTATCGATACCATAAATGATGGTGGACATTGCTTCTACACATGAGATTTTCTCTTTCACGGATGGATCATCAGGATATAACCAATTCAAGATGGCTCCATAGGATGTAGTACTTACAGCTTTCAAAAAACCGATTGGGATTTTCGGCTACATAGAGATGGCATTCGGGTTAAAGAACACCGGAGCGATATATCAAGGAACAAAAGTAAATTGAAAATAGACCATTTGTATGATTTGAGGATCGTGTTGGAATGATAATGACAATATAATCTCAAGATGAATCCCTTAAAGTGCGTCTTCAGCGTTACCTTCGGGAAATTTTTAGGATTCATTGTCTGTCATTGAGGAATCGAGATCGACTTGGATAAGATTAAAGTTATCTTGGAAATGCCTCATCCCAAAACCTTAAAACAACTACGTTCCATACAAAAAAAAATTGTCATATCTAAGATGCTTTATTTCTAATCTCTAAGGTAGGTGTCAACCCTTGTCGACATTAATTAAAAATGACACTAAATTTATTTGACAAGAGAAATGCCAGACAATTTTCAAGGACGTTAAGCAATATTTAATGACACCTTCGCAAGAGAAATGCCAGACAGTTTTCAAGGACGTTAAGCAATATCTAATGACACCGTCTATTTTGCAGCCCCTATCCTGGGAAAACTATTGATACTTTATATTGCAGCCTTAGACGACTCTCTTGGAGCCCTGTTAGCCCAAGTCAATGACTAGGGCACGGAAAATGCAAATTCTCTCAACTCTTGAGTCGCCATCTAATACTAACAAACGTAAAGTATCCTCCTATTGATAAACATTGTCTAACTTTAATTTTCACCGCCCAAAAGCTTAGGCATTACATGGTTTCTCATAAAATTACACTTATTTTACAAGTTAATCCGATGCAATATTTAATGACCTGACTAACACTTTCCAGCCGTCTAGCAAGGTCGTCAATGACTTTATTGCAATTTGATATAACTGTTATTCGCCTCCACACTATCAAGGGACAATTTTTAGTGGATTTTATCACAGCACACCCACATCCAATTGGATCCCCACTCAATGACGAATTGTCAGATGAACAAGTATTACAAATGGAATTCTCCAATGCGCAACGCTGGGAGTTGTACTTTGATGGAGCTTCGTCAGCCATAAATAGAAAAGGATCAAAAATAGTTATACCAGGCAAAGCGAGAATTGGTTTGATTTTCATCATGTCAGTGTTGACACTATTTTTGGTTAAGGAGTTGCCCGTTGGAAGCTGTCAGTCACCAGAATCAAAATCTCGTCGCTCGCTTTGGAAGGATGTTTTAATTTACATATGTATATAAGTTTATAAAAATATGAAAACTTATTTTTCATAGTTTAAATCAAAGAGCACTATACCTTTATTTTCATAGTTTAAATCAAAGAGCACTATACCTCAAACCCTGTATCTATCCCGAAAGATAAACATAAGACCTGAGGATGAGGCTCAATCAAATAGTCTGAGAAATATATGACATCCGTTTGGTCTGCGAAACCATTTTATTTGCCGAAAAAATCCACTATTTAGTACGAAGAATTAAATAGGGTTTATATTAAGTTGGGTTCAAAAAAGCTTCCTATAAGGGCAAGCCCCTATAGTTAATTACATTTTAGATAACCAGAGTCACCTAAGAAAACTAAGAAAACTCTCGATCTAAGAAAACTCTCGATAAAAATCAGAGGATATTATCTTCAAATAGGTCAAAAGATTAGGAATTTTCAATGAAATTAAACAAAAAGGTGTGAAAGGTGAATGGTTTAAATTTGGAACATTTATTGTAGGATCCGAAGGAGGAAGAACTAGGGGATGTCATAGATCCGGATGAGAACCTCGGTGACTTCCCAGTCTATCCTATTTTTGCTATGTTATGGTCTGAATTCACTTTTTGAGATTAGAACTATTGGATGTTTCGTCTTGTCAATTTTATTAAGTAGGGCTTATATTCGTGTTAGACAATCACACTAATAGCTTGAAAGATATGAGGATTTAGGTCATGACAAACAACAACCTCGGAATCCTAAGATGAGTTAGGGCTTATTTTGTATAGCAGAACCATACAAAGACCTAAAGAAAAGTTTAGGATTTATGTTGAATAAGCAAACAACCTCGAAATCATATGAA
The DNA here is from genome assembly GCF_001263595.1 of Phalaenopsis equestris. NCBI lineage: Eukaryota > Viridiplantae > Streptophyta > Magnoliopsida > Asparagales > Orchidaceae > Phalaenopsis > Phalaenopsis equestris. The sequence goes on from NW_018220289.1 coordinate 52,067, forward strand.
TTGTTGTTTAATTCTAAGGAGTGGTTTAGCGGGTGTAGATATGTTTTGCTGTTGAAGATGGTCATGCTACCCACAATGCTAGCTCCCAGCTCCTTGTCACGACAAGTTTAGGTTTTCTAATGTGTCAAGTTATGATGTCAAATCAGATGACTCCAGGGTTTTGGTTATTTAAGTATTATGGGGCATATTAAAGTTGATTAGAGTGACACCGGTTAGAATCTTACGGTTCCCTTGTTCCGGCACCACTATTTTCAATCGGATTCACTTAATCTAAATGAATTTACTAAACTCAACTTAATGAGTTCCATATTTTCATTTAGATCATAGGAAATCTCGTTAGCAACCGTAGGTTACCTCCTCCAAGAGATTCCCGATCATCTGATAGAGACGTTTTAATTTAGTTGCAATTTTTGTTTCGATGTCTGTTATTAAATTTTCAGTTGTCTTATACTTTGAATATTGTGGCGGAAATTTTATCTTGTTTGATTACTAGTCTTTGTTTTAGTTTTATGGAGTTTTGTCGCTATCCTAAGGGTTTTGATTTTCATGCATGGTGGCATCATTGTAACATGTGAGTTTATAAGCATAAAAGTACAATATATAAAGTACGAGAAAAAAAAAAAGCACTATAAACTGTAAAAGTGTACATGGCGAGTCTTCTCGTTCCTCCATCTGAAAGGTTAGTACTTGCAAAGCAAATATATATATATGGAGGCTGGACCTAACTGTGCTCTACTAGGGTTTCGGCTGTGATGGAGCTGCCCGGTGTTGTTATGGAGCTTGCTGAAGGAGTTTGCTTTCTCTTTAAGGGGATTCTAAGGCTTGGGAGGAGTATCTGGTGTTGTTACTTTGAACCTCCAGCACTATTCCTTTGGATTAGCTTAGGATGCTGTGAATTTCTGCTGTGTTTAGAGGAGTTACTATTACATTGGTTTGCTGAAGTTGCAAGCCTTCTTACATCCTCTTAGTTGGTGTTTGTTTTTGGCCTGGGGTCTATCTCTGATGTGTATTTTGTTTTTCCTGTGGTTGGGCTTGGAACAAGTCACCTTCCTAGTTTTTATGTTTCTTGCAACTTCTCTGTCTTGGGGGTGCTGGTTGGTGAATCATAACCACCCCTATTGATCTGGAGACAAATCTGCAATGGACTAAAGCTACTTATGCTGGGGTGGTAGGAAATCTGTCTCCCCCTTTGTTGGACCATGATCTACTAGTTTTTCCTCAGGAATTCCATTACACTACTGCTATGAGAGGTTCTGCCTCTTGCATTGATCCAGTGGGATCAAAAGATGGGGAACCAGCTGCTATTTTCTCTGAAAAGGAGATTGCTGACTTAAACTTGGAGGTTCAATTTACTCTAATTAACAAATTTAGCTTGGGCCACCCAAAGATGGAACTTATAAGGAAATACTTTGACTCCTTGAAAATATCAGAGTGGAAGCTAGGTTTGTTGGCTGGCAGGCATCTCCTAATCCAACAGATAAAGGAAGAGGACTATGCCAGAATCTTTGTCAAACAATCCATCATCATAGCTGGAATAGAAATGAAAATTTTAAAATGGTCTCCTAATTATGACCCCTCACAAGAACCTCCCACAGTGCTTATTTGGTTTAAGCTACCTAAATTGCCATTGCACCTATTTAAATTGAATGCCTTGTTCAATATTGGGTGCACCCTGGGTACACCTTTGAAGGTAGATGCTGCCACTTATAACAAAGCCAGACCATCCAGTGCAAGAATCCTAGTAGAAAGGGATGTTACTCTTCCTAATATAAAGAGAATCTAGATTGGGGACACTCTGAGGGGGTTTCGGCAAGAAGTAGTCATGGAGCAAAGACCCCATTATTTCCAACATTGTAAAATGTTTGGACATACTAGGGAGAGATGCTATAGGTTAAACCCCCCCAACAGAAGGGTTTATCACCACCCTCAGCAGGAGTTGGTTGAGGCCAACAAAAATCTCCTGGAAGTTGGAAGTAAAGAAGTGCACAAGAAGACCTCTACTATAGCAGGGATAGAAGAGACTCTCATCAAACAAGAATTCTCCTCTGTGGCAGGGACAGTTGAAAATGTAAGCACCGTTGCTTGTCAGAAACCTACAAAGGATAAGAATTTGGAGATCCATTCAAAGGTTGAGACAGTTGGGGAGGTGATGCTTGATCCCTTGTCTCCCAGAAATTTAAAGAACCATGTGGTGGATTTAGTGGTCGCTTCCCCCAGCTAGAACTTAGTAGAAGCTATGAATAAAGAACTGGAGTCAGATTGGCAAATTCAAAACACTAAAAAGAAAAAAGAACTACAAATTAGAAGAATAGAATCTTGGTAAGGGAAAGGAGCTTCAAACTTTGGAGGTTTCTACCAATCAGATAAAAAAAGTCTCTAACAAAACTAGAGGGAGGACTAGGTCCAAGTCCCAACCTTACTCTTCTCCTCCCTCCCCATTATCAACTTGTTGTGCCGGAACATAAGGGGGATTGCCCACCTCTTATCCCTAGAAAGACTCAAATATCTAAATAAAAATCACAAATTTTGGTACATAGCCATTTTGGAACCTATGGTTCCTCTCAACAGTCTGAAAATTGCCAAAGCCTTCCCTGGCTTCAACCTGTTCACTAATATCAACAACAAAATTTCGGTTTTCTGTAGGAAAGAAATGAAGTGGTCTATCTTACTTAACCATACTCAAATCTTACATATGAATCTTAGTTTTGTGGATATGGAGGTTGTCTATGCAGGAAGCTCTAAAGCTACTAGAATTGATCTGTGAGAATCCATGCAGCTCATCCAAGGATCAATTGATAAGGCTTGGCTTGTAGGAGGAGACTTCAATTGCATATCCTCTCCTGCTGAGAGGAAGGGGGCAGACCTCCCAACCCTACCACTATATAATTTTTTAATGATAATATTCAAAAAACTGGGTTATTTGACCTTGGATTCAGTGGCCCTACCTTTACTTGGAGAAGGAAGGACATGTGAGAAAGGTTGGACAGAGTGCTTGCCAATGATAATTGGATCCAAAATTTTCTACAAACATCCATCACTCACTTATGCCTAGCTGGTTCAGACCACAGGCGGCCTTTACTGATCTCTATTATAGGGAATAAGGTGACAAGCCAGAAAAGCCCTTTTAGATATCTGAATGTGTGGTATCAACACTTGAACTTTATGAATATTATTAAGGAACATTGGAAGAATGACCTTCACCCTGACCCTTTCATCAACCTGTGGATTAATCAAAAGAAGGTGGGCAAAGCTCTTAAACAGTGGAGATGGGACATTTTTGGGGACCTTCTACTGATTGTGGATAAGGTTGAAAAGGAGGTAATTGATCTAGAGGAGGAGCATAGCAAAGGGAGGATTGATGAAGCTGTTCTTCTTGAGGCAAATGAGAAACTCTTAAAGGTTGTTCAGTTGCAGGAACATTTCCTACAACAAAAGGCTGCCAAAACCAAATTTACTGAAGGAGATAGAAACACCAAATTCTACCATGCCTGCATTAAATTCTAGAGAAAATGTAACATAATACACTCCATCAAGGACCAGAATGGAACTTGGCTTAGTCAAGAAGAGGACATTGCTGAAAGTGCTGTGCAGTACTGCTACAACCTTATAAATGGGAACAATAGTGAAAGAGTGCATATTGATAGCAATTTCTCTGCAGATAGCAAGCAGTTTACTACCAATCTACATTTGAATGATATTCTTGATGAGGAGGAGATTAAAATAGCTTTGAATTCCATAGACAATTCCAAATCTGCTGGCCCTGATGGGTTTACTGCAGGCTTCTACAAGAAAGCCTGGGATGTTATCAAGGTGGAGGTGATCAAAGCTATCCAACTTTTTTTCAAAGGTAACTCCCTACCTAATTATTTCAGGGCTTCCACTATTGTCTTCATTCCAAAGACCTCTATCAAGGATAGCTGGAACCATTACAGAACCCTGAGTCTTAACAATGTTATAAGCAAAACTATAAGCAAAATTATTGTACATAGACTCCATCCTGTATTACCTTAACTTGTCAGCAATAACCAAGCTGCTTTTGTATAAGGTAGAAGCATTGGGGATAAAATCCTCCTGGCTCAAGAACTCTACAGGATTTGGAGAAACCTTGTAGAGGGAGAAATGCCATCTTTAAGCTTGATTTGATGAAGGCTTATAACATGGTGAACTGGGATTTCATTATTGAATGCTTGGAGGCTAGGGGTTTTTCTAGAGAGTGTTGTCAGATTATTAGAAGAAGGCTGGAGGATAATACAAATTCAGTTTTTATAAATGGAAAAGCTCATGGATTCTTTAAAGCTTCTAGAGGACTCAAAAAAGGGGAAAGGGGACCCTCTATCCCCAACCATTTTTATCCTGGTCCTGGATTACTTCTCTAGACTTATTGATTGCAAGGAGAATAGAAAAAGCTGCAATACTTATCACAATAGAGCTAAGATGGATATTAGCCATCTGATCTATGCTGATGACATTCTGATGTTTACTAGGGCTAAAGTTTGTTACCAAGTTCATTATGGAGTGCCTATAAAATTACCAACAGGTGTCTAGTCTAAAGGTTAAGAAGGATAAATGTGACATACTGCTCAGTAAAAGTGTCTCCCTACCTATCAAACAATGGATGCACTCTTACACTGGATTCTCTAGCTTGAGCCTCCCATTCAAATATTTGGGGATTCACTTGATAAGAGGAAGAACAAAGTTGATTCAATTTGTTGAGGTTTTTGATAAGATAATCTCTACTCTTCAAGGGTGGTCTAACTCTTATTTGTCCAATGGTGGAAGGATCACCCTCCTTAAGAGCATTCTTACCTCTAGCACTTTGTATGTACTCCAAGTGGCAACTATGAAAAGAAGCACCTATTTGATGTTGGAAAGAACCTTCAATAGATTTTTTTGGGCTGGGAACAGAAAACAATTGGCTTGGGCAAGCTGGCAAAAAGTGGCTAAACCTTGGGAGGCTGGTGGTTTGGGTTTTAAAGGATTACACCGGATGCAACACATCAGCTTGTGTAAGCTTTGGATTAACTTCAGACAGAATGAAAGCTTATGGGTCAAGTTCATGCAGGCCAAATACTGCAAACTTGATCATCCTGGGGAGGTCACTAGGAAGGTGGGAGATTCCAGAATTTCAGATTTGGATTCAGATGCTAAAGGTCAGGGAAGATATTGAAAAGCTGCTAAGATGGGAACTGAGCCAAGGGGATATCAATTTTTAGAAGGAAAATTGGTGCCCTACAGAATATTTGGAACCTTTGCAGGATGAAAATGAGGGGGATCTACTGGTCAAAGACTTTTGGAATGGCAATGTTTGGTCTGAGGACACTTTGAGGAGCATTCTGTCAGCTCCATTTCAACTATCCAATTTGATAGGAACAACAAAGATCAACTTAATTTGAGGAATAAGACCAGGGCTAGTATTTCAAAGGATATCCAGAATAATTTGTACAGCTGGGACAACAGCCAGTGGAATGTATCCTCATGCCAAAAACACTTTACCCCTTCCATGCTATTCTTTTCTTGGAGAGTCCTAAACAATTTACTTCCTACTGATGATATCCTGAAACTAAAAGGTCTGAAAGGGCCATCTAGATGCCATTTCTGCAAGCTTGACCAGGATTTCATAGATCACTTATTTTTCAGGTGCAAATTTGCTAGGGAGGTTTGGAATAGATTGACCTCCCAAATGAATATCAACCTGATAAATATTGGTTGGGATAACATAATAGATTATATTAAACATTGGCAGACGATTAACCTCATGCCAATCCCCTTCATTGTTGTTTGGTTCCTCTGGATGGCTAGGAACAAGGCCAAACATGATGAGAGGGAGGTCAGCACTACAAGGGTGATGATTAACTGCTTGGAACATCTAAATAAGCTGATAAGTTGGAGGAAGTTCCCTAAGATCCTGCAGACCTTACCCACCATGGTTGCTAATAATATTAAGATCATCAAGGTTAGATGGGAGAGACCTCCATACCCATTCATTAAAATCAATACTGATGGAAGCAACACAAACAAGAGAGCAGGTATTGGGGGAATTTTTAGAGATCACACAGGGCATAATTTGCTCTTCTATAAGGCCCCATATATTGCTGAAGATGCTTTGGACACTGAAGCTGCTGCTTTTTATTGGGTCCTAAAGTTTGCTAAGAAGAACAAGTGGAAGTGGATTTTTGCTGAAGTGGACTCCTCTCTACTGGTGGAGCTGCTAACTATTAAGATTTCTTCCCCTTGGCACATTAACCAGTGGATTCACAAGATTAAAAAAGCTTAGCCTTGAAATTAAGATTCATTTCTCTTTTGTGTATAGGGAAGCAAACAGGCCTGCTAACTTCCTGGCTATGGAGGGTGCAAATGCTGAGCATGCTGAAGTCTCCACAACCCTCTAACCCCTCACTCAAACTATTAACTCAGGGGGAAAAACTCCAAATTTCTTACCTAAGAGTGCAAAAATGAATGTTGGGACCATTGTTTAGTGGTCATGAGTTGTGTTGGTCTTCCATTGAGGTTGAGCTCCTTGTTTCTTTGTTGTTTTTTCTTGTTTGGGGGTATACTTGTATTTTCTGTTTACTTAAGTTTGTGATGTTGGAGAGGGCCCCTCCCTAGGCTGTTATTTATTGGTGTATGCTTTATATATGTATATTCTCTTATATATATATATATATATATATATTTTTTGT
>NW_018220289.1:58996-66446 GCF_001263595.1 Phalaenopsis equestris
CAGTACTTGAAAAACATATATATATATATATATATAATATTGTGGGGATTAAAGCATGCTTATAAAGGAAGTAGAAAATAGAAGTTTCAGGTGTGTCTACTAAATCCTATGTCATCACTTAGTGGGTTTAAATTTTGAGGATGATTCCATTAAGCAAATCAAAATAAGTTTAGATGTCCTGCAAGATTTGTTAAGGATTATGAAGAAGTCTCGGGTAATACCCTAGACATTTCATAGTGCCTGGAATTATCTTGAGTTTGTTTTGGTCTTATTTGGTTTGTTATATATTTAATCCAGCTCAGTGAGTTATGATGTTTTGATTATCTCTTACGTGGGGTAACCAACACTTGATATCTCACTTAAGGATTATATAGGTAAAGACCTTTTGGGAGCAACTTGACTTAATTAAGGAATTTAATTAATTTAATTTTAAAATGGGCTTGTAATGTTTTGAAAGATTTTAAATTAATTATAAGTTATTTTCTTAAACCTCATTAGACAAAATTTTGATTAAGCCTAGTTCATTACTAAGCCCTTAAGGTTTAATGGGTAGATTTGCAAACAAGGATTTTTAATATTTATATTCTTAATCCTTATCATTAATTATAAATTATCTCAAAACCACTAGTTGGGAGTTAAAATCATTGAGGTAATCTTCTAAAATCAAACCCCTCACCTTAATATCTTCCTTTTTAATTATTCTTCCAAATTTCATTAATTTGAAAAATTATAAATTTATCCTTTATGAGATTCAAAGTGAGGTTGGTTTCTACCACTTATCCCCTTTATGTTTCAATCATCAAGATATGTTACTTTAAGATCACTTATAACCCATTCACCGTTTTGATCAGACCTAAATATTAATTAAGCTTTAAATTCCAATATTACAATTTTGCCCCTATGGCCTTAACACCCTGTAATTCATTAAATTAGATTCAAATGACTTAAAAATTTTAGCTTACCTCACTCATGGGTTAATTAAAACATTAGAGGAGAAAATGTGATTTTTCCAAGTTTATTTAATTTTTATATTATTTTTAATGCAAAAATAAGGATTTTCAATGAAAATTTAATAACTCCATCAAAGTGAGACTTCTATCCATAAGAAAATTATTAAGAGTTCATCAAGGATAGAGGACCACTTGAACCAATTTTCATGATTTGTAAAGGTTTAATTTAATTATTAGAATTATTTGTTTGTTTTGAGTATAATTCAATACAACATAATTTTTAGGTGGAAAATTAAGTTTTATATTTTTATTAATTCCCTCTAAGTCTAGGAAATACAAAGAATCAAATTTCATATTTTTTTAACTTATATTTTAATTACTAGAATTATTTTATTGAAAAATATGGGAAAATCCATTTTTAAGCCTTTTAAATTTAATATCTTGACTTAGAAAATTGGGAAACTTATTGCAATTGATCAGGAAGCCAAATATGACATTTTAGTGTGTTTTTACAATTCTGCAATTTTATGACATTTTAATTAATTTTTAATTATTTAAAGGCTTAAAATTAGCTCAAAAATAAAGTGTTTATTTTTATTTAAATTTCATTCTTCTTAGGTTCCTCTAGTTATAAGGAGCTCCAAAAACCAACTTTAGTAATTTTTTTAATTGTATTTTAATTATTATAATTATTTTAATGTCAAAAATGGCATTTCACTTGATTAATCCATTTAGTGACTAAATTAATTCTAATTGGCTTGAAATTTTTATTGGGAGCTCCCCTGACATTAAATTTTAGTGTGGAATAGTTTTTATGCCATTTACATTCATAATTACTCCAAATTAATTTTATTTCATTTTTTAGGGTTGGTGATAATTAGGATTATTTTTAATGAGTTAAATCCAATTTATATTTTTCCTAGGGTCCTCTGACCACAGTGAACCTACCAAAATAAGTTTTATATTTTTCTAATGAATATTTTAATTATTATAATATTTAAACCAAAACAGGGACCATTAACTTGAAAAATAGATATCTATGTGTAGAGGTCTCCCTTAACCTTGGAAAAATCACGAAAAGAATCCTAATAATATGTGGAATAAAAACCCCAAAGCTCAAGTCAAGGTGAAATGCCTATGCAAATGAAAAGTGAAAATAAAGAAAATTCTATTTAATTAATAAAAAATAATAAATGCATCAAATATACTTGAAAATGTTTTCACATTGTTCTCCTCTCTTCAATATTTTTTATTTATTTTTATGATTTTTCTACACAAAGTTATGGATTTTTAAAGTTATGGTTATTTAAATAAATAAAAAATGCCCCTACTTTTCTACTTAAACTAGTCAGCGTTGATTGGACCATTGTACACACCAAAAAAGCCACGCTGTGCGGTAGAATTGGGTGTCGCTGTATGAGCCAGCTGCTCTGTTCACAATCCGAAGTGCGTCCAATTGCATCATAGCCCATCATTTGATACACACACCATCAGACGGTCCTCTGTCATCATCCCCAACTGGGTCAACCTGAAAATCGTCCATTTTCAAATGCTAATATCTCACTCAATTCTTAACCAAATCAAGTGCAATTTTTTTTAAATTACTCATCTTGACTAGGAGAACACATTTATATGGTTGATCAACCCTTAAATAAACTCTATGAGAATGAAGAGTGAAATAAATCTCAGTTTAGGGTTAACTTTCAATACCTTGGTCCAAGAGGGAAGGCCTCCATTGAATGCTTGTGGAAGCTTCTCGGGGTCCTAAGAGCCAATGAATGGAGCCTCAAGTCGTGGTGAATCGCCTAGATAAGATTTTGACCAAGGCCAAATCAGGGGGTTGATCAAAGTCCATCTTAGGGTTTTCTGGTGAAGGGGCTTTTGTGGGGGATCTTCCTCTCTCGATGTGGGGACGGTGTGGGTGTAATGAATTTGAATTTGGTGGAGGTTTGAGGGGTGTCCTGTTTCGGCCTAAGGATTGAGCTCCAAAATTGAGCCCAAGAAGTGGATTTGAGTGGCTAAGGATGGTTGGGTTAAGCTCAAGAGGTCTCAAGGTAGCTTTGGAAGTAATTTTGCACAGTCTCCCCAAGGAATTTCAAGCTCTGCCCTTTGGCCATGGAGGGGGTGTAAATAGAGAGGCTTGGAGAGGCCACCAGAGGCAATTGGTGGGTGTCCTAAGTTTCTTATGTGGATTCTAATAATGTGAAAAAATACAATTGGGATGATACAACTTGGATGGGTTTAATTTTGAGTTTTTGCATAGGTGTTTTTTTGAATTTGTGTTTTCCGGCGACCATGGTGGCTGGTCGGCCAGGGAGGGGTCACCATCCAGTCCAAGGAGGTCAGGGCTTAGTCTTCGTGAAGTCAATTAGGGTTGGCCATGTGTAAAGGTATGGAATTGAAATATTATGGGAAAAAGGCTATTTTGGGTTAATTTGGGTCAAATCATGGTTTGGGGTTGGGTTCAACCGTTAATGTTGGTTTGAGTGCTGAGGAGAATTAAGTGGCTCAGCATAATAATCATGATGAGATCTATATCCAAAGAGTTTTGGATAAAAATGGGTTAGAATGATTCATTGTAGGGGTTAAAATAATCTCAAGGATATACTGTTTTAGCCACCTTCCAATAATAGCTTGATGATGTGGCATGGCTCTCATGGCTTGTCTATTTCTTGGAAGCGGCTCCATGGCTTGTCCTTGGCTTGGTCAACTTTCATGAGAAGGGATTTTTGAATTTAAGAAATATTTTAGTGGATTTTGGCATGATTCTTGATTTGGAATGATTTGATTTTGGATTTAGGAGTTTAGGAATGATTTTAATCAAATGGATGTTGGAAAGAAATAAATTTCATGCGGGCTTTGGACTTGGGCTTTTAGAATTAAATGTTGTGGGCTTTGGGCATTAGGCTTTTTAGAAAGGAAATTGAATTTGGGCTAATTGAATGTTGAGTTTGGTGTAGGAATACTTAATGAGGGATTTGGCACAATTTCAAGTGATTTTGAGTTGAATTGGTGGGCCAATTTGGTGGATTTAACCATATGGCCAAATATGGGCCTTTCTAGATTTGAATCAAATTGGGCTTGGAATTGGATCAAATTGGTCTTGAGTTTTGTTTATAATGGAATTGTTGATGCTAAATTTTGATTTAGAATTGAAATTGGGCAAGATTGGGGTCAATTGGACCAAAATTGAGGTTAATTTGGGGACATTTGGGCCTTAAAGTGCAAATTGGGGCTTTTGGACAAATTGAGTAAAATTGGTAATATATGGTCAAATTGATGATCAAGAATTAAAATTGGGAATATTTAGGATTATTTTGGAATTTTTGGGAATTTTTAGGTCATGAAGGCCATTTTGGTAATTTTGGTAATTTTTTGTGAGATTTTGGAAATTTAGTAAATTTTGGTCAATTTAAGTAGGTGGAAGTTTGAAAATTTAGTAAATTTTGGTCAATTTAAGTAGTGGTGAGGTGCTTGAGATTATTTTTGGACAAATTTGGTTATTATGGATAATTTTGGGATTTTTGGCAAAAATTCAGGTTGTAAGGGTATTTTGGTAATTTGGTGGTTTTGGGCCAAAATGGGCCAACAAGCCATGAAGCCACATTAAACCATTGGGAGCCATATGAAGACTCATTTTGGATGCTCAATATGCTGGTTCTAACCCTCTTAGCCAAAGACTAGGGATATAGAGTGATCCATATGAGCTTCCGAAAAGGAGTAAGGAAACCAAACTAAGGGATCCTAGGGTTTTGGGTATGTGGGAGAGAGTAGTGTGTGCAAGTTAGCCCCACCAAAACTAGATCACCTAGGGTTAGTCCTAAGGTCTGACCATCCTATGGGGGACTCCCCTTGAGCTTCCTCATACTGACCCCACCTACTAAGTGCTAGAGGTTAGGACCAACATGTGGAACTTCAAGTTAAGTAAAGAAGAGTTTAGAATTTCTATTTGTGAGTGTCCCTTTTATAGTCCTCTAGAAATAGTCAACAAGAAAGTCCTATGGCTTGACTCTAAGCTACTTAAGAGGAAAAACTAGACCTCAACCAAAAATGAGGTCAACAAATGGACCACCAATAGGTGTGATGTGCTGGGCAAGCACACTGTGCATATTGGAGTTGACCGACAAGATCAACATAACCAACACAAAATTCGAATTCAGCATACCTAGAACAAAGAGTAAACTTGATTGAGAATTGTTTCCATTGGGGAGTAACATGGACTCTTACTGGAAAAAAAGAAAGGGAGATTTTGGGGACGATCGTCGGGCAAATTGACAGTCCCGCTAAGGACTGAATATGTTAAAAGAGTTTTGGGTTTCAATTTGAAATTGCAGGATGGTGGAATTATGACAAAGAGAACAATATTGAGCGGAAAACATAAGCGCAGAGAAGGGAATAACATGTATGTGCTTACCCTGAAGAGTATATATGTGTGGGAATAGGACATCTGGGCCTGCCCTCAAGGAGTATATTTGAGAATAGGATGTCTGGGCCAACCCCAAAAAATGTATATGGGAATAGGACATCTGGGCCTACCATGAAGAGTATCTATGGGAAGAGGACGTCTGGGCCTTTTATGAAGAGAATATATGGGAACAGGACGTCTAGGCCTACCCCAAAAAGTGTATATAGGAATAGGACGGTTGGGCCTACCCCAAAGAGTATATATGAAAATAGGACGTCTGGGCCTACCGCGAAAAAAATATTCGGGAACAGGACATCTGGGCCTACCCCAAAAAGTGTAGATGGGAATAAGACATCTAGGCCTATCCCAAAAAGTGTAGAAGGGAATAAGACATCTGGGTCTACCCCGAAGAGTGTATGTGGGAATAGAACTTCTATGTATATCCTAAAAATTACAAATGAGAATGGAACGAATATAACGCATGTAAGATCGAGCATGTCCCAAAAAACTCTTAATTTCCTGAACACTTTTTGGGTGAGGTAAATTAGTGATTACTTGAATTTTTGCAGGGTCTAGCTCCATACCTGTTGACCTCATTTTTGGTTGAGGTTTAGTTTTTTTTTCTTTAGTAGCCTAGGGTCTAGCCATAGGACTTTTCCTGTTGATTATTCCTAGAAAACTAGACTTGGAACTCTCACCATTAGAAATTCTACCCTCTTCTTTACTCAACCTGGAGTTCCACGTATTGCTCCCAACCTCTATGTACTTAGTAGGTGGGGTCACTGTGGGGGAAACTCAGGATGAGTCACCCTTAGGATTGCTGGACCTTAGGGTTGACCTTAGGGTTTTGGTCACTACACTTATCTGCACTCACAATCACTCACAACCCTGAACTCAAATTTCTAGCCTAGATCCCTTGATCTTTTGGGATACTCATGTAGATGGTCCCCTAAATCTACTAGCCCTAGTGTTGTGGTTTTGCTAAGACCACTATGTAGAGGACCCACAATGGGGTTTCCTTTGGTCCATGGCTTATTGGTGATGATTGACACCCCAAATTACCAAAATACCCCTCCACCCCTCATTACCAAAATACCCCTCCATAGCTCAAAATCCCAAAAATTCCAAAAATTCCCAGAAAATTCCATTAAACTCCAAATATTTCTAATTTCATTTCTCCCAACTACCATATGACCCAATTTGGCCAATTTGACCATCTTTAACCAAAATCCCCAAATTGTCCTTTAAAGACCCAAATTTACCCAAATCCAACTCAAATGTCCATCAAATTTATCTCAATTGACCCCAATTCCAATCCTAAACTCAAATTCACATTTTATATGACCAAAATAAACCAAGTACAAGCTTAGTTGGTCCATGATTGGAGCCCAATTTTAATTTGGGTCAAAACCCCAATTTTGACCATATGACCTAATCTCACCAAATTGAACCCATAGCCTAGTCAATTGGCCCCAATTAATGTTAAAAAATCTTGATAACATTCCTATACATCAGAATTCTTATACATCAAACGCAACCATCAATTGACATTAGTGAAGCCTCAAATTCATTTGATTTTGGCCTAAATCCAAAATTCCCAAATTTAGCCCCAAATTGGCTAAGCCCCCAAATTTTACCCAATTCATTGCCTTAACCTCCAAATTGGCATCCAATTCATGTTGAAAACTCTTCAAGAGGTTCCTATTGACCATTTTCAACAATCAATTTAGACGTAGCCCAAGGCTAACCCAAGCTAGACCCAAGCCAAGCCCAACTTCACCAAATTGATTAAAATTCAAAATTCCTTCAAATTGACCCCCCAATTGGACTCAAAACCACTTCCATCCTTCACCAAAGTTCTTCCCTATGATCATCTACACCAAATGAAACAATTATTTGGGCCAATTGACATGGATAATCTTGCCCAAACCCAAGTTTTGGTCATTTGCACCCACTTGAACCCATGCACTAAATGTGACCCAACCACCCTAAGGCCACCAAATTAACTCCACCACAGCCATTAGTTGGACTTAGTGACCAGTCCAAATACCATGAAACCACCTAAATCAAGCCATGGACCAAAGGTCCCCAAAAT
>NW_018220289.1:66541-68486 GCF_001263595.1 Phalaenopsis equestris
CTCACCCAAATCAAACCTAGAGGTCAGCTCATCCAAATCAAACTATGGAGCTCCTCTGCCCTCCACCTAAGCACCACATTACACCTCCTAATTAGCCAAGACAGCCACCGCAACCCCATTTTTATAAAAGGCCACCTCCATGGCCGTTAAATAAGGTGTTGAAATTTCCTTAGAGAGGTCTCTCTAAACTTCACACAGAGCTTTCCTAAGATCCCCTCAGTGCATTCCAACCATTTTTCCTTACCCATTTCCATTGCCGGAGCTTGATTTTTGAGCTCGAAACCATGCCGAAAACCAGGACACAGCCCAAAACACCTCCATAATCCACCAAACTTCAATTACTTGAGCCCACACCTTCACAAGAGTGAAAGAAGCTAAAGCCTCATCAAATCCCCCTTTCACAAAGCCTCTACCATAGCCCTAGACCAACACCTGAAATTGAGCTTGGTCGAATTCATACCTAGGCTTTACACCAAGACCAGGGACTCAATCCCTAGCCTTCTTGGACCCCAACGAACGTGTCGAGCACCTCTAATCTAAGCCTCCCTTCTCAGAGCAAAGGTATAAAACTCCTCCTCCTCCCGAGCTTATTTTGATTCTCCATTTACTTAAGCTTGATTTCATGGCACCTTAACCATATGGATGTGTTCGTCTCACTTAGACGAGTCCATAGGATCAAACCCGAAGTGATTTTATTGAGTCTAGGTCGAGATCTTAAGGATTTAGTATGGACGGGCACGGGATCATCCTATCGGGGATGATGATGGGGAGTCGTTCGATCAAGCGTGTATCAAATGGACGGGGGAGATCGCACCGGACAGCACTTTAGGACATGAACCATGGGCGAGTCAGCAGTTACGTGGAAAGCGGCATCCAACCAGAGCGCGCCACGCATGCCTTCAGAGCTGCCTAGGAAATGGATGGGGCAGATCGACCCGGACAGCGCTGTGGGACATAAACAGCGGGCCCAATCAGCAGCTACATGGATGGCGGCGTCCAACCAGAGCGCGCCAAGAGCGCGCCATGCATGCCTTCGGAGCTGCCTAGGATCTACTCAGCACGCGCTGTTTAAATAGTTAAATTGGGCCTTTTTCTATTTATTTAAATACCCTTAACTTAGAAAATACATAACTTTGTGTAGAAAAATCACAAAAATAAAATAAAAAAACCCACTTGCTTAGTGAACAGAGGAGAATAATGTGGAATAAACTTCAAGGGAAACATCCTCTGATTTTACATGCATATTGATACATCACCTTGGCTTGAAATTTTGGCATGTTGTAGCCTTTGTCAAGGGAAACATCCTCTGATTTTCCCAAAGTCAGAAGAGGTTTCTATACAAAAATCCATATTTTTCAAGTTCTTGCACATTATTTCCTTAAAATAATCATGGAAATTAGCATATTGATTAGAAAATATATTTGTCAAGTTATTTCACATCATTTCCTTAAAATAATCATGGAAATTAGCATATTGATTAGAAAATTCTAAGAAAATTTTGGAAGGTCCACCATGACCAGAAAAGCTTTTGGAAATAATTTGATGGGTCAAGTCATTTAAAATATACTTAAATTTTACAAACACCAAATTACTAAAATAATTAATTTTGGAAAATATAAACATTTTTAAATGACTTAATTTTTGATCTCAACTGTGATTTATGATCTAGAGAACACATCATAAAAGTGTCAAAATATTTTGAGTCCATTCAATAACTTAAATTGATTTTTAGAGATAAATACCACTCTTAACATTTAAATGATTTTTAAAAATCACAATATAACTCAAAAAAATTATGAAACTTAGTTTTTTGAGTTCTCTGTAATCAGTGATATTTTATAAAAATAAAATTATATTTAAAATAAAAACTTGATTTTTAGCCTATTTTAAACATTTAAAATAATTAAAAATTCATAAAAATCACAAAAATAGTAAAACTCATGGA
>NW_018220289.1:71741-72788 GCF_001263595.1 Phalaenopsis equestris
TGGTGGATTAACTCCACCTGGGCATTTTTCTGCAACGAATTGGCTCCCGCACTGGGTCCTAAAATTTCTCACAACTCCTTTTCATATTTGTTTTGCTTCTTTGCAAATTCAATCAAATCGTGTTGTATTGCGCGCACTTCAAAATATTAATCAATTTTACACCCTTTTAAATAAATATGTTAAAATTACCTATAAATTAAGACCCGCCCGGTCTACAAACTAACCTCTACTTTCAATGCTTCCACTAAGGATTACGAGGTTTTTGGCCATATAGCTAACCCTAAAACTTTCTGTTTTAAATCCCGCTGTGATGGCTTACAGAACGCTGACCTTTTCTTGCAACCTGTCGATGGATCGCAACGCCCGTAATGTCGCTCCGACCATCAAGTTTGGAGCCAGATTTGAAGACCTCGAGGTCATCCTCGGGAAAGCCCCGTTCGTGGTAATGAAGATCGTTGCCCCGAAAGTTCAAGAGCCGCCTGCATAACTCAATATGAACTGCCTTTAGGACTTCCCTGCCTGCAAGAAGGCGAACGCCCCTGCCGACATACAACCCGTCAAACACGCTAGCCCCGCTGCTGCAAAGGGAAAAGAAGTAATGATTGTTGAGAATCCGATTGAGGGATTAACTGTCCCACCACCTGTGTTTGAGATCGGATCAAGTTCGAGGACTGTACCTCTGACCCGTACTCAAAGGAGGAAACGCAATAGGAGAATTTAGAGGGCCATCAAAGCCCAGAATCATCAAAATACACCTGATGAAGAGGAGCCTCATCAAGTTGAAGAGGTAATACCGGAAATTTATCCACTCCTACGAGGGAGTAGATTCCATCCCCTGACAGATACTGATGGATATGACAGTATCCGGAAGATTGCTGCTACATTGTCATCACCTCATGAACATGGTGAGAAGGGAAATAAATTCAGCCCCATCACCCGAGTTAGTGCAGTCTTCAAAAGGATTGCTATTAAAGAAGGATGTTCTGTTAGTGCATTACTTAAACGAGTGGGATATGCAATTTCCCCTCATATGAAGAATGAAATTTT
>NW_018220289.1:73294-73710 GCF_001263595.1 Phalaenopsis equestris
TTCCTGCAATCATGGAAAGAAAGACAAGACGATTACCTGACACTGTAGCTGATCTACACCACGAGGAGCATACCTTCCCTTGACATACCGATGTCTCTACTAAGACGTCCCGTCCTAAGGCATCATCGTCAAAAAAGAAGAGGGTATGGGCACCCAAGGTTGCTGCACCAATACAGTTCAGTGAGCCTACAGGACAGGAAGTAAAACTAGTGCTTGAAATATCTGACATCGTCGTGACAATGGCCTGCGAGATGAAGGAACAAGTTGAGGATTTCCATCAAGGTCCTCCAGATCTTAAAGGAATTAAAGAATCGATAATTGAAGAAAGAGTTGAGAAACTCAGGATTGAGATTTCTGAGTTAGCTCGAGAACACGGAGTTTCTGTCAATAGTGACGATGAGGATGAGGATTTTGAT
>NW_018220289.1:73720-74320 GCF_001263595.1 Phalaenopsis equestris
GATTACAATGATTACTTGGAGGAAAATTTCATGGATATCCATGAAAACCAGAGCTACCACATCTGATCTGAGCGCGAGGCTCAACCTCGCACTGAAGAGAATGTCGTAGATGAGCTGCGTAGGGATATCCTCCTAAGGGATGAAAAAGTTATTCTACTGGAGAAAAGAATAAAAGAAATGGCCACATCCATGACCGCCATGTCCACTCACCATTCAGGGGAAATCACAAACACCACGATTGGCTTCTCCAGAGATTAACCAGCCAGAAATCATATACATCACAGATAAAAGAAGGGAGGCTACTTCAACAGACAAAGAAGAACAACTAAAGAAGGATTCTCCAACACCTGCCATGCCAGAAAAAGAGTTCAAGCAAATGGTTGAACAAGTGCGGGATGCGTTAGCCCAGTCCAAGGGCGGTGCATCAATTTTAAAGGGTAGACCTTATCTGGAGGAATTTGATGTCGTGCCTTTCCCCAAGGGTTGGGTTTTGTAACCCTGAACTTCAAGATATTCGATGGTACTGGAAATCCCAGACAACACATAGCATATTTTTGATCCAATTGTGGCAACACGAGGAATAGCGAAGCTCTACTCTGC
>NW_018220289.1:74803-76191 GCF_001263595.1 Phalaenopsis equestris
CTTCATCGCAGTACCCTCAGAAACAAAGCAGTCAATCCACCCAGCGGCCGTCTCAGGAGGGATCACCCCGGAAAGCGGGTAAAAGAATATCCCTATTAGAGCGACGGAAAGTTATTTATTCCTTCAAAGATGAAGCTGTACCTAAAATATTCAAAAGCTTGATGAATAAATTAGAATTCAAACTGCCTGATCCGAAGAAACCCGAAGAGGTGGATAAGAAGAAAGAACCACATTATTGCCCGTACCACCGATTGCTTGGGCACACTATAGACAAGTGTTTCGTCTTTAAAGACTGGATCGAGAAGAATCTCAGGGAAGAGAATATTACAATCCAGAAGGAGTATTTGAGAGAACCTGAAAAAGGTTCCATAAACATGGTTTCAGCTGAGTCAATCTCCCCAATTGATCTATATGTCGGAACAGATGGATGGAGTACAACTTGGGATGAACTCAAGAAGTTCCTCGATTGAATACAGGATTCATCGAGACATGCTTCTACAAATACCAAAGAAGGATGGAATGAGGTATGGAGCATATCATCCAAGAAGATACTGAACAAGCTAAAGTCTACATCAAAACAAGCCTCCATTCATAGTCTGCAGCATACCGAGCCCGAGATGAAGATTTTACCAGAAAATCCATCATCCTCAAGAACAAAGAACAAGAACAAGAAAAAGAAAATCTTCACTACCAAGATCGATAACACGGGGGGTAGGATAGGGGCTGCTTCTACTAGATTGGTTGTCTCGGATTCGGGGAAGAAAGTCCTCGAACCCTTGACTTTGTATGATTATCTTTTTGTCCCTCCGGGGTCTTATGAATATAATGGTTGTGATTTCGGCTACGTTTTGACTATTTTTGATAATAACATGACTGATTATAACCAAGCTAGTTATGATCTTGATCCCCGAAATGATCCTCAATTCTTACTTGAGTCCGATGAACTTGTTGTCAAGTCTAAGGAAGACATCAACTATAGTGCTTACGACAGCACTGATAACGAAGAGCCAACTCTCAAGCGTCATGGTGCACCACTCGCCATCAACTTAGATCTCATTGACGAAGAGGAAAAGACACCAAAAGATTCAACAATGATATCTCAAGAAGAAGATGTCACAGAAGTCAACTTAAGGAGCGGAAATTGTTACCACCAAGAATAGCTCCAGCAGATAAAGGAAAACAGATAACGACTCAAGAAGAGATACCCCCACCTTCGCCAGTGGAAGAATCACATAACCAAGACAAAATTGGAGGATCTTACAAAGTAGATTACAATGTTCTAGTTCATCTTAGGAAGTTGCATGCCCGATTAAGCATCTACGACGCTCAGATGCTGTCAAAGGAGATGAGAGAGTCTCTGGTTACACACTTGCTCTTACCAGACATTT
>NW_018220289.1:76271-78557 GCF_001263595.1 Phalaenopsis equestris
TACAGAGGAAGCTTTGCTGCTCGTTACCGCCAACCACAATCATTCGCTCTACATCTTCGTTAATATTGGCAGATTTGTCTTATCCAGAGTTTCAGTGGATCCTGGAGCATCTCATAACTTGATGAGTCTACGGAAATTAGCATATTTGGACTTCAACATTCAGGAGCTCATCCCCGATAAGATGATGTTAAGAGGATTCAACCAAAAGGGAGAAAGAGCCCTTGGATCAATTTCATTGCTTATGAAGGTTGGAGAACTTGTAACAACCGTTAAATTTCATATCATTGATGTCGAGACCTCTTTTAACGCTTTATTGGGTCGACCGTGGATTCATGCGCATAACATGGTCTCATCATCCCTACATCAGTGCATTAAATACCAGAAAGATGGTCAAGAAAATTTCATCAAGGGAGCTGCAACCGTTTTCAGTGCATGAAGTTGGTATCCATGAAGACACTGCCTATTACGCGCCTCCAAAGAAGACTATCTTCTCGCGCAAAATTTTGACCCACAAAGATAAAGATTCAGAAAGATCAAAAAATGAATGCCATACAACTCCGCTTCAACAACCTTCTACCACTCCCCTACATCGAGTTGGTGGAGGTTCTTCTAGTTCACGCACTCGAGGTCGAGGCCGGGGACGTGGACGAGGAAAGGTCAATTTAATTGTTGAACGGACTAGGCCAACTATCAACATTGGTGATGAAGATAGTTCTGAAGACAAAATAAAGATGACAAAGCAGAAGAAACCTCAGAACGAGATATCCCTAGAAGATACAGAAAGGGATGAATATGAAACAATGTATGATCGGATAAACCACTACGTGGATACTATGACCCTCACTCCGATTCTCCCTCAAAAGGTCGAGAGTTTAGAGGTCAAGGAAGTCCGTAGTGTTGGTTCAAGGCCGATCAAATTTTACTATGCTTCTACCTCTACTAAGCTTGAAAAACATGTAAACTGGGATGTTGATTCTAATGAATTAATGGAATTGCCTTTTGGTTACTTCTTGCCTTATGTTCAAAAGTTAAATCAACAGGGACATTTACCAAAACAAATGCCAAAAGATAAATTCCAACTCTTTGAAAAATTGTGGAATACTAAAAGACGAACTACCAATTCTAAAGAAGGTCTCAGATTTGGTACAGTTGGACCAGTCGATGATTCTGAATTTTGCATGGTTGTAACTAAGGAGTCAGAAGAGGATTGCCTCGATGTGGAGGATGACTCTACTGATTAACCAATAGAAGATGCTCCGCCAGAATTCAAGGAGAAAATTAATTCCACTATCGATGAATTGAAAGAGATTAACCTCGGGACTGAATAACGACCCTGACCTACATTTATAAGTTCTCTACTTAATGACAAAGTCTGCAAAACTAGTCAAATTATTAGCAGAATTCAAAGATTGATTTGCATGAAGCTACGACGAAATGCCAGGACTGTCAGCAGAGGTTACAGTCCATAAACTCGGAGTGGACAAGAATGTAACCCCAGTAAAACAAGCTCCCAGGAGAATGCGCCTCGAAATAGAACAACAAGTCATCGCCGAGGTAAAGAAATTGATAGACGCCAACTTCGTTAAAGAAGAGCAATACCCCACGTGGTTAGCCAATATTGTACCTGTTAAAAAGAAAATTGGACAGATCCGCGTTTGTGTCTACTTCAGGGATTTCAACAAAGCATGTCCAAAAGACGAGTTTCCACTACCTATACCAGAGATGATGGTGAATATCGCTTCGATGCATGAGATTTTCTCCTTCATGGACGGATCGTCGGGGTATAACCAAATTAAGATGGCTCCCGAGGACGCAGCGTTTACAGTTTTCAGAACACCGATTGGAATCTTCTGCTACACAGTGATGTCGCTCGGCCTAAAGAACGCAGGAGCAACATATCAGCGTGCAATGACGAAGATTTTTTACGACCTCTTTCACAATCAAGCAGAATCCTACATGGATCATCTAGTCATCAAAAGTAAATGGAAAATAGACCATTTGTACGATTTGAGGATTGTGTTTGAACGGTTACGACAATACAACCTTAAGATGAATCCCCTAAAGTGCGCTTTCGGCGTCACCTCCGGGAACTTTCTAGGATTCATTGTCCGTCATCGGGGAATCGAGATCGACCCGGATAAGATTAAAGCTATCTTGGAAATGCCTCCCCCTAAAACCTTGAAGTAGCTACGTTCCTTCCAGGGGAAGTTGGCATATCTGAGACGCTTTATTTCTAATCTCTCAGGTAGGTGTCAGCCTTTCTCGGCATTAATTAAAAAGGACGCC
>NW_018220289.1:79407-79829 GCF_001263595.1 Phalaenopsis equestris
CCCGTATTGCCCTGTGAGATAATGCTCATGCCGATGCTTAGCAAAACTCATTAACGAAATGGCGTGTCCCCCGGAGGATTCCATCGAAGTCACGGTGCAAGGAAGACGAGTCTTGTCTAGAAGCGACTTCAAAACTCTACACAAACTTGGAAAAGAAGAAACCATGAATACAGTTGCAGACATCAACAAAGATTGGTGCAAGCCATTAATAGAATATTTACCTACTGGAAAGCTGCCAGAAGACAAGTATGAGGCACACCACATCACAGGAAGGGCCATGTCTTACGCCCTGGTGGAAAATGTTCTCTACAGAAGATTGTTCAATCAAATGTGGTACTTAGTTTTAAGCAGAGCCGAGGCGCAGAATATTGTCAAAGAAGTACATGCCGGATTGTGTGGCGCTCACCAGTCGGGACAAAAAA
>NW_018220289.1:80344-81216 GCF_001263595.1 Phalaenopsis equestris
AATAAAAGGGATTGGCATAACAAACTGTTAGAAGCCTTGTGGGCCTACCGGACGACTTTCAGGACTCCCACTCAGTGTACGCCTAATATGCTCATGTACGAGACTGAGGCCGTGTTACCATTAGAGATCCATACACCATCCCTCAGAGTCGTCGTTGCCAACCAACTTACAACGGAAGAAAGCGCAAAACTCAGGCTTGAAGAACTAAAGAGTTTTGAGGGAAAGCAATTGGAAGCACAGCAACATTTGGAGCTCTACTAGGCAAAGATGGTACAAGCCCATGACAAATTGGTCCGCCCAAGGACATCCAAAATTGGTGACCTCGTACTCGTGCTCAAAAGACCTATTCTTGCTCGCCGCAAAATAAGTGGAAAATTCGAGCCAACTTGGGAGAGACCATTTATCGTTGAGAAGGCTTATACAGGAGGAGCCTACTAGTTAGTGGACTTCGGGGGTGAAAGACCCTTGTTACCAATAAATGGACGATACTTGAAGACTTATTACACGACTTGATGTCGCTTAATATCGCTTACCTCTGCTTGCCTTTGCTTGCTTTGAAATTTTGAAACCTTGATTGTTTTAGGGTTATCTATATGCCCGTATGTCTATGACCGGGTCCAAATTTTGTAATTAATCTCATATTTAATGAAAATTTTCAGAAAATTTTTGAACTTCACATTTTGGATTTAAAAATGCCATTAACTTAAAACAAAACTCACACATAAAATGAGTAATCCTTTTCACCAAAATAAACTAAAATTTACATTAATAAATACCTTATTTTGTTCTTGTTTATGCCAAACTTTAGCCCACTGACGTTTCTTTCTGTTGTCTGCAGAAAAATGTCAGGACAGAGGTTGATCTCTGCCTTC
>NW_018220289.1:81315-81958 GCF_001263595.1 Phalaenopsis equestris
CCCTCTAATGGGCATAGTCAGCAATGAAGAAAAGAAGGGACTACCCTCACTGTTGAGGGTGACCACTCAGGACGACGCGTCACGTAAGGGTAAAAACGTGATAACAGAACAAGATCTAATGGAGGGACCTAGCCGACTGCTCTCCATGATAGCTACTCCAGCGAGGGGCTTAATAGCAGCCCATAGTGAACAACTACCAGATGCTCCACTCCACAGGACACAATGCAAAAATGCAAGCCGAAATAAATAGAGAGCCTTTCTGCGACAGGAGTGCACGCGCCAAAGAGACGTGAGCGGTTTTCTTACCCCCATTCCTGAGGGACATATTTACGATCCCAGAGACTTCTGCTAGCCTGCCTACTACAAACAAAGAATCAGGATTTCTGACAGGATCAGATGTACCCCCGGTCCCAGATATCTTGTGCAGAGGTTTCCCAACATGCAACTTCGAGATACCAGCCAGGACATCAGTCACGGACGCATTTGTAGAATGCCCGGACTGCAACGTCCTACATCTACAGCATTTCAATACCCTAGAAGAATACACTGCAAGCACCAAGTCTTAGACTCCGGGTTTTGCGGCAAATGAACTGTATGTCCCACTGGGGACGGACCAGCGCGCACCGTAGAGACCAGGCTCGTA
>NW_018220289.1:81968-82386 GCF_001263595.1 Phalaenopsis equestris
TTGAGGTAGAATCTCATATTCCGGATCGGCCACCACCAGTTTGGATTCCCGCCGAGGCCCGGAGGAAAGAACGCCCCAGACAACTGTCAGCTCCCGGTATGATGGAATATTACAAAATAAGCAAGGTAAACAAAAGAGAATTTGAATTCTACGAAGAGGTTCAAGGAAAGTTTATCAACATATTGGAAGGCTTGGAGTTATGTACCAGAGTTTTCTCTGAAATTGATGAAAGAAACATCCTGGATTGCATCTTTGATTTGAGAGATAGAGGTCGAGCAGGCCTTCTCATGGAAAGAACGTACTCCGATGCAAGGAAATGGATGCGGGGGAAAGGAAGAATCACCATCCAGCATGGGTGTTGCTATAATTTGGAGAATCCGCCTGGGATTCTCAGATACGACCAGGTGGGAGGATTGCC
>NW_018220289.1:82400-83118 GCF_001263595.1 Phalaenopsis equestris
TACCACTGATGATAAAGTGGATGATAAAGAGAATGGTCAGGTGGAATATATTACCTGCCACTTGCATTCCTAATAGTTGCATCATCAACATTTACGAAGAAGGTGACTGCATTCCTCCGCACATTGACCATCATGACTTTGTGAGGCCTTTCTGCACAGTCTCATTCATGAGTAAGAGCAATATTTTGTTTGGAAAAGAAATCAACGTAATTGGCCCTGGTGAATTCAGAGGAGCTGTGTAAATTCCTCTCCCAGTTGGTTCAGTACTTGTTCTCAAGGGCAACGGTGCAGACATGGCCAAACAGTGCATACCAGGAGTACGACACTTTCTTTTGAGCTATGAGAAGGTTGTACCTCTGAATACATGCAAAGTGAACTCTTATCCTGGAGCATGACTCAGAAGGTCTGCTTGATCAGGAGCTCAATATACCAAGCGCAGAGGACTTACTTGCTTTCTTTTACCAGCATGACACATATCAGATGTAATCAGTCTATGATGTACTCATATCTTGAGATGACTCTCAATGCATTTCAACATGTATTACATGATGTACTCTCTTTGAGGCATTAGCTTACATTTGATCTGTAGTATCTTTATTGAAGCAGATTAGTGGAAATTTCTCTCAAGTTGTGCCTTTTTGTCAATTGCCTTTTTGTGCGATGGATGAAAGCCGCGAATCATGCAATGGTTCAGAGTTCCAATGAACAAAGAACGAAA
>NW_018220289.1:83477-84949 GCF_001263595.1 Phalaenopsis equestris
CATCTTCAAATCAGTACCTAAATCCTGTTTCTCATATCTTTGAATTGATACTTACATTTCAGTTCTTTTTATCTTTGAATTGATACATACGTTTCCATTCTTTTATCTTTGAATCGATACTTACATTTCAATTCTCATTTCTGAATCAGTCCCACATTTCTGATTCATTACATTTGAGGTCGGACCTTACATTCCGACATTTTCTTTTGAGAATTGACCTACATTTCAATTCTCATTTCCGAATCAGTCATAAATTTCTGGTTCTTTACATTTGAGGTCGGACCTTACATTCCAACATTTTCTTTTGAGAATTGACCTACATTTTAATTCTAATTTCTGAATCAGTCATAAATTTCTGGCTCTTCACATTTGAGGTCGAACCTTACATTCCGACACTCTCTTTTGAGAATTGACCTATATTTCAATTCTCATTTCTGAATCAGTCCCACATTTCTGATTCATTACATTTGAGGTCGGACCTTACATTCCGACATTTTCTTTTGAGAATTGACCTACATTTCAATTCTCATTTTCGAATGAGCATAAATTTCTGGTTCTTCACATTTGAGGTCGGACCTTACATTCCGACACTTTCTTTTGAGAATTGACCTAGATTTCAATTCTCATTTTTGAATCAGTCCCACATTTTTGATTCATTACATTTGAGGACGGTTCTTACACTCCGACATTTTCTTTTGAGAATTGACCTACATTTCAATTCTCATTTCTGAATCAGTCCTAAATTTTTGATTCATTACATTCTAAGTCAGTCCTTACACTCCGACTCTCTCTCTCTCTTTCAGGATTGATACCCAAATTTCAAATCCCACCTCGGGGTCAGCACTTACATACTGACTCCCGTCCTTCATAAATACCTGAAATTTCATAACTCAAAATCCACTCTCTGATCCCCAGCGAGAGTCTCTACCACTTGATTTCAACCAGGCTATCACCTGCTAATTCCCCGGTAGAAACAAATCATACACACAACTCTGCACATACTTCTGAAGTCTACTGACTTAGGAGTTTGTATTGGTTCTTGTTGATCTCGTCGGTCAACGCCAATACTGCGGTGTGCTTGCCCAGCACACCCCATCTATTGGGGGTCCATTTGTTGACCTCATTTTTGGTTGAGGTTTAGGTTTTTTTTTCTCTTTAGTAGCCTAGGGTTTAGCCATAGGACTTTTCCTATTGACTATTCCTAGAAAACTAGACTTGGAACCCTCACCATTAGAAATTCTATTTTCTTCTTTACTCAACCTGGAGTTCCACGTATTGCTCCCAACCTCTATGTACTTAGTAGGTGGGGTCACTGTGAGGGAAACTCAGGATGAGTCACCCTTAGGATTGCTGGACCTTAGGTTTGACCTTGGGTGTTGGTCTGGAGCTAAGGCACTCACTACACTTATCTGCACTCACAATCACTCACAACCCTGAACTCAAATTTCTAGCCTAGATCCCTTGATCTTTTG
>NW_018220289.1:86950-87586 GCF_001263595.1 Phalaenopsis equestris
GAATATTTTTCAAGTTCATTAGATGCATAAAATATTTTTGATTAATTAAACACTATTTTGAATCATTTGATTGCCCATGCATATTGACACATCACCTTGGCTTGAAATTTTGACATATTTTAGCCTCTGTAAGGGGGAACATTCTGTGATTTTTCCAAAGGCAGATGAGGTTCCTATAAAGAGATCTATATTTTTCAAGTTATTTCACGTCATTTCCTTAAAATAATCATGGAAATTAGCATATTAGTTATAAAATCCCAAGAAAATTTTGGAAGGTCCACCATGACTAGAGAAATTTTTGGAAATAATTTCATGGGTCAAGTCATTTAAAATATCCTTAAATGTTTCAAATACTAAATCACTAAAATAATTAATTTTGAAAAATATAAATATTTAAATGACATGATTTTTGATCTCTTCGGTGATTTATGATCTAGAGAACTTATTATAAAAGTTTCATAATATTTTGAGTCCATTCAATAACTTAAATTGATTTTTAAAGATAAATACCACTCTTAACATTTAAATGATTTTTAAAAAATCACAATATAACTCAAAAAATTATGAAATTTAGTTTTTTGAGTTCTCTGTGATCAAGGATGTTTTATAAAAATAAAATTATATTTAAAATAAAAA
>NW_018220289.1:87612-88364 GCF_001263595.1 Phalaenopsis equestris
CATTTAAAATAATTAAAAATTTTTTAAACATTTAAAATAATTAAAAATTCATAAAAATCACAAAAATAATAAAACTCATGAAAATGTTCTACATTGCTTCCTAATTACTTAAGAACAATTAGAATATTTTGCCTGATTTTCTAAATAAAGATATTGAACTTTAAAGCTTAAAAATAACTTTTAAAAGGCTAAAAATAAGTTTTTCACTAAAACAATTTCAATAAATCAAAGAAAAATATGAAAAATAGAAAATTTGTTCCTCTGAGTTCTCTGAACTTAAGGAGATTTTTCAAAAATAGAAAACATAAATAAATATAAAACATAAATTTCACTACTTAAAATATTTTATTTTTATTAAATAGCCCAGAATTTAAAACAATTCTAATAAATCACAGAAATTTCAAAAAATTATGAAATTTTATCCAAAGGTTTCTCTAGTCTCGCCAGGTACACTTTAAGTTTCAGGTGGTGGAACGAGAAGACTCGCCAGGTACACTTTTACAGTTTTCCCCATTGTCCTTCTTGTACTTTCGTACTGTACTTTTATACCTGCAAATTTGCATGTTAAACAACGATGTCACCCTGCATGAAAACTAAAACCATCAGAATAACCACATAACCATAACCAAAACCAAAATCTAAAATCAACCAAGATAAAATTCACCGCCACAATATTCAAAATATAAAACAACTCAAAATTTAATCACAAACATCACACAAAACTACAACTTCAACTAAATTAAAACATCTCT
>NW_018220289.1:88824-102232 GCF_001263595.1 Phalaenopsis equestris
TGGATTCTACAACAAAATGTTCCAAATTTGACCCAATCCCCTTTCACACCTCTACGTCCAATCTCATTGAAAACTACCTGTTGAAATTCTTTGAAGATAATATTTCTTGATTTTTATCGAGAGTCTTCTTAGGTGGC
This sequence comes from Phalaenopsis equestris, assembly GCF_001263595.1. Classification (NCBI taxonomy): domain Eukaryota; kingdom Viridiplantae; phylum Streptophyta; class Magnoliopsida; order Asparagales; family Orchidaceae; genus Phalaenopsis; species Phalaenopsis equestris. Next base: position 88,962 of record NW_018220289.1, read on the forward strand.
TTTAATCATTTAAGATGTAATTAACTATAGGGGCTTGCCCTTATAGGAAGCATGTCCGAACCCAGCTTAATAGAAACCCTCTTTAATCCTTTATATTAAATAGGGGAACTTGTCGGCAAATACAAAGGTTTCGCAGACCAAACAGACGTCATACTTTCCTTAGTTTATTTCGATCGAGCCTCATCCTCAATTCTTGTGTTTATCCTTCGGGATAGATACAGGATCTGAGGTACAGTGTTCTTTCATTTTAAACTATGAAAAATATGGGGTAAGTTTGATTTCATACTTCAACGTCCTTCCGAAAGGAGCGATGGGGTTTCGATTTCAGCGATCGACAGCTTCTTACGGGCAACCCCACAAACAAACCAACCCCCAAAATAACTCCGACAGACGTCTATGCCTATCTCAAAAAGTGCACATGGAAATAGGTCATCTGGGTCTAACCCAAAAAGTACACATGGAAATGGAACGTCTATGCCCACCATAAAGATAACATATAAAAATAGGGCGTCTATGCCTATCTCAAAAAGTGCACATGGGAATAGAAAATAGGGCGTTTATGCCTATCTCAAAAAGTGCACATGGGAATAGGTCGTCTGGGCCTACCCCAAAAAGTACACATGGGAATGGAACGTCTATGTCCATCTCAAAGGAAATATATGAGAATAGGACGTCTATGCCTATCTCAAAAAGTGCACATGGGAATAGGTCATCTGGGCCTAGCCCAAAAAGTACATATAAGAATGGAACGTTTGTGCCCACCCCAAAGAGTAACTTGAAAATAGTGTATAGAGCTTGTGATATTGAATTCATAGATATATGGCATGTGAAGATTTGACAAAAATATGTGGGATTTGTGAGATTTTGTGCAGAACATGCAATTTTGTGGGAATGTGAAAAGAATGGTGCATGACAAGATAGTTGTGTTGCGCAAGCAAAGAGTAATTAATCTCGAACTCGAGAGAAACAAACGCAAAAAATTTTAAAATTTTGTTTTTTTGATGTTTTTGTCATATTTAATTATCAAAACATATTTTCAAAATATTTTAGTTTTGATTAATTTTCAAAAAAAAATTGAAGTCTTAATATCAAGCTTTCATTGTATGGTTAATTTGTTCATATGACTTCTCATCAACCGCACAAGAGAGAGAAATTTGACAAATAAGTTGAAACTTGAAAGAAATTTCATTAATTTGCTCCTAAAACGAGCTACAAACTGAGTACATGTTGAAGTATCAAAATACAACATGTTGGACATGTCTGAATCATCAAATGAAATATCAAACACATATCATGCACTGAACATATTTGGTACATATATCATGTCTGCTGAGCAATGCTTGGCACAAACAGGTATCTTGTTGATCATCTTCGGCATGGTGAGCTCTTAATTGAGCCAACCTATGAAGCTACGCTCCAGGATAAGAATTCCCTTCAAGTGTACCTAAAGGTGCAACCCTCTCATAACTCATATGGCTGTAATTCTTCAAGTTCAGGATACGGGCGGAACCCTCATGGTATCTTATCATCTCGCATTCTTCTGAAGGTTACGTAAACTCAAGAATGTTGCACTCCCGAAATGCAAAGTTTAGCTAAATCAGCACCATTTCCATCTAATACCAAGACTGATCCCAGTGGCAGCGAAATTTCAACGGACCCTCTGAATTCCTCGGGGCCAATGATATCAATATCTATTCCAAAGAGTATATTGCTTTTGCTGATGAAAGACACTGTGCAGAAGGGTCTAACAAAATCATGATGGTTAATATGGGGAGGAATGCAACTCTCCTCATCATAAATATTGATTATGCAACCGTTTGGTATGCAGTCTAGCAGCAGTATTCTCCATTGAATTAATCTTTTAACCATTTTCTTTATCACGTAAGGCATCAGATCCACCTCATCATATATTAAGATACCAGGGGTGTTCCCTTGCCTCTCTTCAACGAGACTACACAAACAACGATGTTGAATGGTTATCCTACCTTTCCCTTGCATCCATTTTTGTGGTTCAGCATATGTTCTTGGTCTCAGTAGACTAGCTCAGCCTTTGGCTTGCAGATTAAACACGTAGTCCAAAATCTTTTTCTCATCATTCTTTGAGAAGACTCCAGTATATAGTGTCAAGCCTTCCAATATATTGACCATTTCACCACAAACCTCCTCATAAAATTTAAATTCTCTTCATTTAACCCTGCACATTCTCACCATCTCAGCTATAAGAATATCATCAAAGTGTCAGGGCGGTGCTCTTGTTTCAACCTCTTTAATGACCAGCATCTCCTCTGTATCTGTAGGTAGTAGAATATATGATTCGACGTTTGTATGTGCTGCGTCGTGACCTTCCACTCTGGCGATTGTGAATTTTTTGCTGAACTGTAGCAGTCCAAGTGTGGAATATTGCATCATGGGCATTCTACGAATGCTCGCCCAATGGATGCTCTTGTGGGCAGTTCTACATTACACATTAGACAACCTCTGTAGGACTCAGTGGGTATCTTTGTCTGCATTGGCTCTGCGGCCGGCTCCAGCTCATCCTATGTATCTGTTAGACTGGAAGAGGTTTCTTTTGTAGGTGGCTCATAAATCCTTCTTTCAGGACTTGGGGTAAGTAATCCAACTACTTCTTTTTGCCTTCTTCTTTCTTCCTATTTGAAGGCTCTGTGCTTGTATCGGTTAGCGTTGTGATGTTGCGTTCTTCAAAGTGGTGCGTCAACCACTCTATCCTCATCGACACTTATTAAATTCCCCATCAGCATAGTTATAAAGGATATTAGATGATTGGTCCCTTCCATTGGGTATTCTTGAGCGATCATCTTCTTTCTCTTTTGTGTAGAATCATCTTCAGCTCCAATTTTCAGTAAAGACAGTAATCCTTCTTTTTTTCATCAGCTTACAACATCCATCAGGGGACCATCAAAATTTACATCAACCTGACCAAAGTCGAAATCGAGGTTTATGACGCCGCCCTGAGCAGCCCTTTCCTTATCCAGTACAAGATTTAAGCTATCTCTAAAGAAAAGATTAGCTTACGCTCCAACATTTCTTCTACAAAAGTCAGAAAAAACATCAACGCGCTGACATCCAACACTAACAAGAACAAAAACAAAGCATCAACAATTTTGATAATTTGAAAATTATATTTATTCAAATTAATTTAATTTAGTTAGATATTGAAAACAAAATAATTAAATTAGCAATTTCAATATTTTTTTCATTTTATTGAGATTAATTTTTTAGAAAATTTTGGACCCAGTCACGGACATTTGGCCAAATAAATAACCCCAAAATAATCAAAATTTCAAAAGCAAATATTTTTTTCAAGCGGTATCATGTTGGGTAGTATATCTTCAAGTAGCGGCCATTGACTGGCAACATAGGTCTTTCGCCCCGGAAATCTATCAGTTGGTAAGATCCTCTTGAGTAAACTTCTTCTATCATAATTTGTCCCTCCCAAGTTGGTTCAAATTTTTCACTTATTTTACAGTGTGTAAGAATGGGTCTTTTGAGAACGAGAATAAGGTCACCAACTTAAAACGTTCTCGGGTGAACTAATTTGTCATGTGCTTGCACCATCCTTGCTTGGTAGAGCTCTATCTCGGGTGAACTAATTTGGCATGTGCTTGCACCATCCTTGCTTGGTAGAGCTCTAAGTGATGTTGTGCTTCAAGCCATTTTCCCTCGAGACTTTTCAATTCTTCAAGTCTGATTTTTGTACATTCTTTTGCCGTGAGTTGGTTAGCAACGGCAACTCTAAAAGACAGTGTATGAACTTCTAGTGGTAGTACGGCTTCAGACCCGTACACAAGTGTGTAGGGTGTGCATCGAGTGGGAGTTCTGAACATCGTCCGATATGCCCACAAAGTGTCTAGTAGTCTGTTATGCAAATTTTTTTTATTTTCATCCAATGTCTTCTTCAAAATCTGTACTAGAGTTTTGTAGAAAGCCTTGGCTAAGCCATTTGCTCTTGGATAGTAAATTGTTGAGTATCTCCAATTTATCCCATGTTGTTTAACAAAATTATTGATCTTCGTGTCTTTGAAGGTTGTCCCATTATCAGAAATCACTCTACGCGGAACACCAAAATGGTAGACTATATTGGTCTTCAAAAAATTGCAGAACATGCTGTGATGAAACCTCTCATAATGACACTGCCTCTGCCCATTTGGAAAAGTAGTCAGTAATGGCAAGAATAAATCTATGTCCCTTAGTGGATGGAGGGTCTATCGGACATATTATGTGCATACCCCAACACTCGAATGGACACAAGGCAATAGTTGGGCGTAGCACATTCGGAGGTTGGGGAAAGACTACCCGATACACTTGACAAAGGTGACACATCTTAGTTGTATCAATACAATCGAATATCATTGCTAACACTTGACAAAGGTGACACCTCTTAGTTGTATCAATACAATCGAATATCATTGCTAGCCAATAAAATCGGAGCCTTTTAATCTTCATTTTCATCTTTGACCTTGACTGGTGAGCACCACACAATCCGGCATGTACTTCCTTGATGATATTATGCTTCTGCTCTACTCAGACATCGCAGTCACATCTGATCAAATGACCTCCTGTAGAGAACATCTCCCACTAAGGCGTATGACATAACCCTTCTTGTGATATGATATGCCTCGAACTTATCTTCTGGCAGTTTGTCAGTTTACAAATTAGTTTGCAAATATTCTATCAATGACTTACGCAAATCTTCATTGATATCAGTAACAACAATCATCATTCCTTCTTCCTTTTCGAGCATATGTAGATTGTCAAGGTTAATTCAAGACAAGACTCATCTTCCTTGTACTTTAATATCAATGGAATCCTTTAGTGGACATGCCAATTCCTTAGCAAGTTTTGCTAGAGCATCAACATTGACATTATCTCCCCTAAGAATCTTGTATAGAGTCACATTAGGAATCTACTCTAATAGCTTCATCGCGTACTGATGATATTCTACTAATCTTGGTTTCAGAGTCTTGTATTGTCCAGAAGCTTGTTGAATGATAAGTTGACTGTCATCATAGATGACAATATCTGTTATATCCATTGAGATTGCCAACTCTAACCTGGTAATTAACACTTCATATTCTGCTTTGTTACTTGTACATTGCTCTGTTAGGTGAGGAGAATCTCAACATACCCTTATTTGGAATGATAAAAATTAGACCAATCCCTACTTTGTCTGGTTAAATTATTTCTGATCCTTTATCTTTACTTACTGAAGAAGCTCCATTGAGATACATTTCCCAATGCTTGGCATCTGTCCCTTGATAGCGTTGAGGGGAACAAAAGTTATATTGAATTGCAATAAAATTATCAACCATCTCGCTAGATGTCTGGAAAGTGTTGGTCGGGTCATAAAATATTGCAATGGATTAACTTTTAAAATGAGTGTAATTTTATGAGAAAGCATGTAAAGCCTAATCTTCGGGGTGGAAAAAAATAAAGCTAGACAATGCTCTCGATAGGCAGTTACTTTATCTCTGTTGGTATTAAATAGTGACTCAAGTAGTAGAGTGTATTTTCCTTACCCTCATCATTGACTTGGAGTAATAGGGCTCCAAGAGAGTCGTCTAAAGTCGTAATATAAACTATCAACGGTTTTTTTGGGATAGGGGCTGCCAAAATAGGAAGTGTCATTAAGTATCATTTAACACCCTTGAAGGCCCACTGGCATTTCTCTTCCCAAATGAATTTGGTGTTTTTCTTAATTAATGTCGATAAGGGCTGACACCTACCTAAGAGATTATAAATAAAGAGTTTCAGATATGCCAACTTCTCTTGGAATGATCGTAGTTATTTCAAAGTTTTGGGAGGAGGCATTTCTAAGATAGCTCTAATCTTATGCGGGTCGATCTCGATTTCCTGATGACTAATAATGAATCTTAGAAATTTCTTAGAGGTAAAGCCTAAGGCACATTTTAAGGGATTCATCTTAAGATTGTACTGTCGTAATCATTCGAATACGATTCTTAAATTGTACAAATGTTTTATTTTTGTTTACTTTTGATGACCAAATCATTCACATCCTTAAATTGTACAAATGTTTTGTTTTTGTTTACTTTTGATGACCAAATCATTCACATAGTACTGCACTTGTTTTTGAATGAGGTCGTCAATAATCTTCATCATTGCACGTTGATATGTTGCTCCGACATTCTTTAATCCAAATGGCATCACTGTGTAGCAGAAAATCCCAATTGGTGTTCTGAAAGCGGTAAGTATTGCATCTACTGGAGCCATCTTTATCTTGTTGTATCCTGAAGATCCATCCATAAAGGAGAAAATTTCAGGTGTCGAAGCGATGTCCACCATTAACTCTTGTATCGGTAATGGAAACTCATCTTGTGGACATGTTTTTTTCAAATCCATTAGGTTAACACATAAACGGATTTGTCCATTTTTCTTCTTAACTGGTACGACATTGACTAACCATGTAGGGTATTGCTCTTCACTTACAAAATTAGCGTCTATTAATTCCTTCACCTCGACAATTACTTGTTGCTCTATTTCGAGGTGCATCCTTCTAAGAGCTTGTTTCACTGGGCTCATATCTTTATCTACCCCAAGTCTATGCACTGCAACTTCTGCTGATAGCCTCGACATTTCATCGTAACTTCAGGCAAAGCAATCTTTAAATTTTGATAATAACTTTATCAACTCTATAGATTCTCCCTCGCCAAGTAAGGATCTTATAAAGGTAGATCGGGGTTGCTCCTCAGTCCCAAGGTTGATTTTTGTTTTAATTCATCAACTGTTGATTTAATTTCTTCTTCAAATTTTGACGGAGCATCACCTATTAATTGGTCTTGAGAGTCATTTGGTCTTGAGAGTCATCCAGTCATCCTCTACATCGAGGCAATCCTCTTCTAATCTGCTAGTAACAACCATTCAAAATTTGAATCATCAACTGGTCTTGCAGTGCCAAATCTGAGACCCTATTTTGAATTAAGAGTTTGACTTTTAACATTCCATAAGTTCTCAAAAAGTTGCAGTTTATCATTTGGCATTTGCTTTGGCACATATCCCTGTTGAATCAATTTTTGTACATAAGAAGAAAAGTAACTAAAAGGTAATTCCATTAATTCGTTAGAATCATCGTCCAAATTCACATGATTTTCAAAACTAGTAGAAGGACAAACATAGTAAAACTTGATCAATTTCAAGCCATCACTACAGACTTCTTTAACCTCTAAACACTCAACCTTTTTGGGGTATATCATAGTAAGGGTCATAGCATTCACATAGTGGTTGATCTGATCGTACATCGACTCATATTCATCTTTTTCCACGTCTTCCAAGTAGATTTCATACTGAAGCATCTTTCATTTTGTTATCATCATTTCTTTCTTGGTACTTTCTTCATCAAAACTTTCTCTTATGTCGATGTTGATGGTTGGCCTAGTTTGTTCAACGATCGTATTGTTTCTTCCTCATCCATGTCCCCGGCCTCGATCTCGGGTATATGGGCTAAAAGAACCTCTACCACCTCATTATGAAGATATGATAGTAGATTGTCGCAGTGGAGTTGAATTGCCTCTTATTTGTGATCTTTCTAAATCTTGCACTTCATTTGATACAACTTTGCGAGAAAAGCCTATTTTCATCACAGGTGTGTAGTAGGCGGCGTCTTCATGAATGCCTACTTCATGTGCTGAAAATGGTTGTAATCTACTTTAATATAATGTTCATGTCCTTCTTCAAAATATTGGATGCATTGATAGAATGATAACATAACCATATTATGGTCGTGAATCCATGGTCATCAAAGTAGAGCATTGAAAGAAGTCTCTACATCGATGATATGGAATTTTGAAGTTGTTACTAGTTCTCCGGCTTTCATTAATAATGTAATTGATCCAAGGGCTCTTTGTCCCTTCTAATTAAACCCCCTTAACATCATTTTATTGGTTGTAAGCTCCTGAGCTTCAATGTCCAAATATGCTAACGTCCGTAGACTCATTAAGTTGAGTGATCCTCCCGGGTCTCCTAAGACTCTGGAAAATACAAATCTGCTGATGTTGACGAAGATATAGAGCTGTCGGTTATGGTCAGTAGTACCGACCAACAAGTCTTCATCCATGAAGGTTATCGCAATGTGTTCTTTTAATGAACAAACTTCATCTGAGGATGTGCTGGCCATTTGAGCTAAGTAAATCTCTAGGTCAATCAAAGTTGTAACCATAGATTCTATCATCTCCTTTGATAGGATTAGAGTGTCGTAAATGCTTAATTTGGCCGACAAACTCCTAAGATGAGCTAGCACATTTTAATCAAATTTGTATAATCCTCTGATTTTCACTTGGTTATGTGGCTCTTTCACTGGCGGAGGTGGATGTAGGTCTTGTTGAGTTACTATCTATTTTCCTTTATCTACTGGAGCTGACCTCGAGGGTAATTCTTTTCCTCTCCTTAGATTTACTTCCCTGATTTCTTCTTCCTGAGATGTTGTAAGAAAAAGTTCTAATATTCTTTCCTCATCGGAGTGATCCAAGTTGATGGCAAGTGGTGTACCATGGCACTCGAAGACTGGCTCCTCACTCCTGGTGCTATCATAACCAGTATTATCGATGTCTTCTTCATTCTAATTAATGGGTTTATCACGATTTCAGGATCGATTTGGGAATCAAGATTGCAGTTAGATTGAACAAAGTCAGTTACGCTATCCTTAGAAACAACCAAAACGAAGCCAAAATCATAATCATTATGTTCATAATACCCCAGTTGGGCAAAAAGATAATCATACACGGTCAGGGGTTTGAGAAATTTCTTCCTCGAATCCGTGACAACTAATCTATTAAAGGCAGCCCCTATCCTACCCCCTGCACTATCAGTCTTAACAAAATCAATTTTTTCCTTCTCTTCCTATTGCAGTGAATTCTCTGGTGAAATCTCCAACTTAGGCTGAGCAGGTTGTAGACTCTGAATGGTTGCTTGAGCTGAAGCGGTCTGAATTTGATCCAGTATTTTCTTGGATGACTTGCTCCAAACTTTGATCCAGTATTTTCCTGGATGACTTGCTCCAAACTGTGCTCCATTTATCTTTATTTGCATATGGATCTATCAGAATGATGGGCTCATCCGAAATCATATTCACAGAACCGTTCCCCGGCTCTTTCAAATATTCCTTAAGGATTGTTATGTCTCTTTCTTTATAGTTCCTCTCGAGCCAATCGTTAAAGACGAAACAACCTTCTATTATATACCCCAACGTTCTATGGTAGAGACAAAAAATAGGACAATCTTTCTTATCGACCCCTTCGAGCTTCTTTGGTTCTGGCAACCTGAACTCTGGCTTCTTCATCAAGTTTTTGAACATCGTTGACAGAGCCTCATCTTTGAAGGAATATTTTCTTCTCCTTCATTCTGAAAGAGTTGGACCCGTTCTACCTTCCGTCTGGTATGATCCTCTTTGGTATGGTTGTTGGCTGGACTGTCCATGCTATTGTACTTTCTGTTGACCACGTTGCAATGATTGATGAGAACTTTGGTGAGAATGCTCTACTTGTATTTTCATTGGTTGCTTTCCTTTATCGACTGTTGCCACTGCCCCAGACCTATTCTCAAATTCTCTGGTTGTCCTAAATTTCTCTACTTTCTCTTGAGAGTCCATATGTTTAACTTCCTCTTGTAAATTGCTAGCCTTTCTTAATAATTTCTCGAAGGACTTGATGGTGAGTCCCTTGAGCATGAATGTTACCTGCTCATGTATGCTCTTGAGTAGAATCTCAATGGCATGTTGTTTCAATAGTTGAGGTTCACATTTCATGCTAAGGTTTCTCCACCTCAAGATGTAATCCACTAGAGTTTCGTTGGGTCTTTGCTTCTCCACTACAACATCACCAATAAAAAGAGGATGTCGTGCTCTAGAAATTCTCTTTATTAACATATGTTCTAATTCGACAAATGTCTTAACTGATTTGTTAGGTAGCTCGGCATGCTAATCAAAAGCAATCCCTGACAGGCTGCTGATAAACTGTCGGAAGAGTAAGGCTTCATTACCTCATGTGTTGCCATAACTAGCCCAGAAATGTGCTAGATGTTGCCTGGGATTCCCACTTCCATCGAATATCTTAAAGTTCGGTGACACAAAACCCTTAGGATGGAGTATCGCATCAAATTCCAAAGGGTAGGGTCTACCTCTTGAAATCAATACACCACCCTTAGATTGGGCTAAGGCTTCCTGAACTTATTGTTCGACCAATTATTCAATGTCCTTCTTAGGCATAGTATTTGGTGAGGCATCTTTCTTTTGTTGCTCTTCTCCATTAGCAGAAGCAACCTCTCTTCGTTCATCAGTGATATGGATTATTTCAGGTTGGTTAACTCCTGAAGAAGCCACTTGCTGTGACTAGGATTGCCCATTAGCTGTAGTCATGGAGACCATTATGTCGGCCATCTAATCAATTTGCTTTTCCAATTGACTTATATGTTCATCCCTTAAGAAAATAGCCCTGTGTAAATCATCCGTGGTTTCCCCTTCGACGAGAGGTTGGGCATCATGCACTAATGAGCAGCTTTAGTCTCTGACATGAATATCCATGAAATACTCATCGAGGTAATTATTGAAATCAAAATCCTCATCATCATCATTAATTGTTACACCATGTTCTTTGGCTAGCTCAGAAATCTCAACTCTAATCTTTTCGACCTTTTCTTCAATTATTGCTTCATGGATTTCCTTGAGATCAAGAGGATTTACTTGAACGTCCTTCACTAGTTCATCAAATTCTGTAGCAGATATTTCAGACTTTTGTCCCACCCTGTCATTTTGCTCTGCGGGCTCAACAGACTGTATTTCTATGGCGACTTTGGGTGCCCACACCCTCTTTCTTGACGATGATGTATTGAGATGGGATATCTCAACAGAGGCATCAACATGTCAGAAAGGAGTGTGCTCCCCGCGGTGTGAATCAATCATAACACCGGGCAATTTCTTCATATTTTCCCTCTTCAGGACATTCTTCTGAGTAACAACTGGTTGAAACTTTTGACCCAAATGCGACTTGACAGGTCGACCTCTAGTAGACTTTGGAGCAGTAGAGACAACTAAATCTGTAGTGATAATTGTAGTATCAATCCGGCTTCCCAGACGGAGTCTGATGGGAATAATTGGTTGTAAAACTTCAGCTGACTTTTGGGACTGTCAAAAAATCCTGGAATCCCCTAGAATTTCTTTCTTCATTTGCTGGGACACCACATTTCCCATTCGCTTAAGCAATTTGACTATTGAACATTTTTCTTTACTGGCCAATCTCTAGAAAATTGTACTGACTCGAGTCATAAGAGCAGGCTTCTTCCTCTCCTCACCATGTTTATGAGGTGCGGTAAAGTAGCAGCGATCTTCTGGATATTTTCGTACCCATTAGTATCCATTAATGGATGGAACCTACTCCCTTGCAGAAGTGGAGGTGTCTCCTGTAATCTAAGTTCCTCCTCATGAGGAAACTCATCATCAAGAACTTTCTCTGAGATTTGGGCCTTAGCTGCCCTCCGAGCTTCTCAATTGCGGTTATTTATTTGTGATCAAGTTAACGTTGCAAACTTTAATGGTGGGAGCAACATTGCGAGCATTCAGCTAGTTGGCAAATTACAAGAAAAGGTGAGCGTGGGGTACACCATTGCAGCAGCTTCAAAAAGAAAGCTCTGAGGTTAGTTATTTGACCAATGCTTTGTGATTCTAGTGCGAACACTACAAAAATTAACAAAGGTCGATCCGTAGACTGGGCAAAATTTGTTTATTTTATTTTTACTTTGTGATTGTTTTAGAATTTAGTAAAAATATTTTGAAATTTGAAAGATTTAATTATTTAAAGAAGTTAAATGGAAAGCACATCATGACATGATTCAAATTATTTTGCAAAATAGCAAAATGAGTTTGAAATAGGAAAGTAAAGTTTAAAACCCAGAGTGAGACCAACTTCACAATGCATGATGCACAGCAGAACTAGTCCACCAACACACTTTTTTTAGGGCCCGACCCTCTTGACCTCACTTTTGGTTGAGGTCTAAAAACTTCATTAGTAGCCTAGGTCTAGCCATAGGACTTTCCTACTGACTAGTCTTAGAAAACTAGAAAAGGTATCCTCACCATTAGAAACTCAAAACTTTTCTCTTTACTCAACTTGAAGTTCCACATATTGGTCCTAACCTCTAGCACTTAGTAGGTAAGATCATTATGAGGAAACTCAAGAAGAGTTCCTATAGGGCTACTTGGCCTTAGGATTGACCCTGGGTTTTGGTTTGGAGCTAAGGTACACAATACCCTCACAATACCCTGGATAAGACCAATACATAAGAACCCAAAATAGGGATTTTATTGATCCATGATTCATTTAGAATAGATATCTAACCAATTCTACTTGAAATGCTAATCTTGGGTCTTTTGCCTCAAACACCCTCAAATTACCTAACTGCTCTTGGGACCCTCCTTTAACCCAAAATCCCAAAAATTCTAAAATTCTCAAAAATTCCAATACATCCCAAATATTTCCAATTTTATTTTTTTCAACTACCACATGACCCAATTTGACCAATTTGACCATCTTTAACCTAAATCCCCAAATTGCGCCTCTTTAACCCAAAATTCCCCAAATCCATCCCAAATGTCTATCATTTTGATCATTGACCTTAATTCCCATCATAAACTCAAATTCACTTTTGATATGACCAAACTAAACTAAATCCAGGCTCAATTGATCTATGATTTGAGCCCAATTTTGATTTGGGTTCAAAACCCCAATCTTGACAATAAGACTTCATCTCATTCAATTGAACCCATAGCCTAGTCAATGGGCCTCAATTAATAATGCAAAATCTTTACAACATTCTTAAATATCAAAATAAACCATCAATTGGCCTTGATAAAGCCTCAAATTCATTTGAATTTGGCCTAAATCCAAAATTCCCAAAATTAGCCCCAATATTGGCTAACACCCCAAATCTCAACAATTGAATGCCTTAGACCTCAAATTGGCATCCAATTTTTGTTGAAAATTCTTTATAAGGTCATTTGGGACCAAACACAACAATCAATTTGATCTTAGTCCAAAGCTATCTCAAGTTTGACCCAAATTAGCCTCATATGCCTAATTTGGGTCTAAAACCAAAACCCATCAAAATTTATCCAAATTGACCATCAAATCAACTTCAAAACAGTTTTCATCCTTCATGAAAATTGTTCATTATGATGTTTTACACCAAACATAACAATCAATTTGGACTTAGCCCATGGCTAGCCCAAGTTTGACCCAAACTTAGCCCAA
>NW_018220289.1:102710-104407 GCF_001263595.1 Phalaenopsis equestris
GGCTAACCCCTCAATTGGCCAGCCAAGCCTCCCCTTGGCCAAATTCTATAAAATACCCCCCTCTCGGCCATGAATAGTAAGGGGTAAAAAATTTTCACCAAGGCCTTCCAAACTCCTCAGAGGGCTTCCTTAAGAGACCCTAAGTTCATTGCAATCCATTTCCCCCTCTCAAATCCACCATGACAATCCAATTTTGAGCTTGAATTTCTGCCCGAAACCAGGACAAATTCCAATCTCAACTTACACAGCACCAAACTCTAAATAAATTGGCCCTACACCTTCACAACAGTGAAAGAAGCAAAACCCCCATCAATGCCCCCTTTGAAATAGTCTCTACCATGGCTCTCAACCAACACCCAAAATCGGTTGTGTTCAAAATCATACATAGGCTTTATACCAGAGCTAGAGGCTTCATCCCTAAGATTTTTGGGAGCTAACAAAGGTGTGAAGAATCTCTGATTGAGGCTAAACCTCTCGGAGCAAAGGTATAACCTCACTCACTCTCACGAGCCTTCATGAGTTCTTCATTTATAATGGCTTGATTTCATAGCATATTTACCATATAGATGTGTTCGTCTTTTCAAGACGAAAAATTTAAAAAAATAATCATCAAAATCCATAAAGAAATGAGAGAGATATTAAGGTTTTAAAATGGACGGTTCTCGGTTAAGTCTATCGGGGACGATGAACGGATGTCGTCCATTCTCGCGTGAATTGAATGAACGGCAAAGATCAAGCCGGATGATCATTCGGGACGATACAGCGGGCCACGTGGCAACAGAGTCAAAGGTGGCATCGAATAGGAGCGCGCCGCGTGGCTTTTCAACGGATCCGAGGATCCAGTCAGTTCGCGGTTTGAATAAATAAATAGGATATTTAATAAATTCAGAAAATAGCTCCTAAACTTCAAAAATCCATATCTTTGCATAGAAAATTCATAAAAATAAAATAAAAATACCCTCTTGCTCAGTGAACAGAGGAAAATCATGTGGAATTATTTTCACATTAATTTAGTTATTTTCACATTAATTTGATGCATAAATTATTTTAAAAAAATGAATTAGTGTTAGGGGTTTTTCAATTCTCCATTCATATTGGATTATCATCTTAACCCCAAATTTTTATATGTTGTAGCCTCTGTCTAGGTGCACAATTTGAGCATTTTTGCAAAGATATAAGAGATCAATAGACAGAGATCATAATTTTCTAAATTTTTATGCATTTTCTATTCAAATAATTATAGAAAATTGTATGTGACTTAGAAAATTCTACAAAAATTCATGTAAGTTCCCTACGGCTAGAGTAGTCTTAGGAAATAATTTTATAATTTTTAAGAGTCAAAACATCACTATTTTTAGCAACATCACTATTTTGAGCAAACTCTAATTTGCTTAAAACATTTAATTTGAAGCACACAAAGATCAAAATCACTTGATTTTTGTTCTCCACTGTGACTCATGAGTCAGAGAACTCACCATAAAAATTTTAAGTTATTTTGAGATCATTTAGTATTTTTAACTAATTTTTAAAAGTGACCATCAAATTTGAAACTTAAATGATTTTTAAAATCAAAATATAATTCCAAATATTATCAAACCTAATTTTTTGAATTTTCTGATATCAAGGGGATTTAATAAAAACAAAAATATATTTAAAATAAAAACTTGATTTTTTGGTTATTTTTAATTATTTTTAAT
>NW_018220289.1:104540-105266 GCF_001263595.1 Phalaenopsis equestris
TATCTATTTTTAAACCTTAAAATGATTTTTAAGGCTTAAAAATAGAATTTTCACCAAAATAAATCTAAAAAATCAAATAAAAATCAGAAAAATACAAAATAAATTTCTTTGGGTTCTTTGACCTCAGAAAGATTTTCCAAAAATATAAAACATATTTTTCAACATATAAAATATTTTATTTTTACTAAATTTCCCAAAACTTCAATTAATTTTAATAAATCACAGAAAGTTCAAACAATTATGAAATTTTGGGCAAATGACTTCCTGGTCTAGTGCTAGATCACATAAGAATTTCAAGTGATTAAGAGTTGTCTTGATTATCTTTTGGAATTTTCTTTGAAGATGCATATTTTTGCATGAAAATAATTATATGAATTAAATTAAATTCTGAAAATTCACATTTTTCTCCTCTGATGTCTTAATTGACCTATCAGTAGGGTTATATAAGAATTTCAAAGTCATTTGAATTGAATGATTTCTTAAAAGTTAGGGGTATAACTTTGGAAATCAATGATTTCACACCCTTGTTTGATAATCAAATGGATGTTTAAATGATCTTCATAATGATCACTTAAAGTTTTAAATCTTTTCAAAATTAATACACACACTTAATACACTCACTTAGGTCTTAAGGACTTAGTGGTCAACTTAAGTTGAAATCCACTTGTTAAAAGAGGCTTAGAAAAATCAACATAATCAAACTCTTTTAAAACACCACAAGTCCAA
>NW_018220289.1:107064-120613 GCF_001263595.1 Phalaenopsis equestris
GGTCAAAAGTCCTTAACGAACTCTTGAACCTCTCTGCCCAAGTGTGGTTGGACAGATAATCCTGAAGTTCGAAAGAGTTGACCATACTTTCCCAAGACAAATAGGTAGAGCATGTCAACAGAAGAAAGGTAATTTGGTTCATGAGGGACATGAACACTTTATCAATGTATGAAGATAAGATTCCCTGATTTAAAGGGAGAGAGAAGCTAATTCCCCAACAAAGTTACCAGAAGATGTCAGCATTATTTTGGGTAGAGGAGTTGCCCTTTGGAAGCTGTCGGACACCAGAATTGAAATCTCGTCGCCTGCTTAGGAAGGACATTTTAATTTACATATATATTTAGTTTAGAAAAATATGAAATCAAACTGACCTCATATTTTTCATAAATACAAAAAATTAAATAAGGTTTATATTAAGCTGTGTTCTGAAATGTTTCCTACAGGGGTAAGCCCCTATAGTTAATTACATCTTAGACAATCGAAGTCACATAAAAAGACTATCATTAAAAATTAGGGGATATTATCTTCAAAGTTGTCAAAGGATTAAGACTTTCGACAAAATCAGATAAAGAGTTTTGAAAGAGGAATGGTTCAAATATGGAACTTTTATTGTAGGATCCAAAGGAGGAAGAACTAGGGGATGTCATAGATCCAAAGGAGAACCTCGGTGACTTCCCAAGCTATCCTATGGTTTGGCTTCACTTTTGGAGATTAGAATTATTGGATGTTTCATGCTACCAAATTTATTAAGTTGGGCTTATATCCATGTGAAATGATCCCACAAATAGCTAGAAGATATGAGGATTTAGCTCGTGACAAACAACAACCTCGGAATCCTAAGATGAGTTAGGGCTTATATTGTATAGCAGACCCATACAAAGACCTAAAGAAAATTTGAGGATTTATGTTGCATAATAAAACAACCCACAACGCTAATCCTATATATTGTTGTTTAATTCTAAGGAGTGGTTTAGCTGGTGTAGACATATTTTACCCTTGGGTTATGGTCATTTAAGTATTATGGAGCATATTAAGTTGATTAGAGAGACACCGATTAGGATCCTACAGTTCCCACATTCTGGTACCACTATTTTCTATCTTATCTTCTATCGGATTCACTTAGTCTAAATAAATTTACTAAACTCAACTTAATGAGTTCCATATTTTTATTTAGACCATGGGAAATCTCATTAATAATCGTAGGTTAGCTCCTCTGAGGGATTCCTGATCATCCGATAGAGACGTCTTAGTTGCAATTGTTGTTTTGTGATGTTTGAGATTAAATTTTGAGTTGTCTTATATTTTGAATGTTGTGGCTGTGAATTTTTTCATGATTGATTTTAGTTTTAGTTTTGGTTTTACGGCTATCTAGCAGTTTTGGTTTTCATGCAGGGTGATATCGTTGTTTAACAAGCGAGTTTATAAGCATAAAAGTACAATATAGAAAGTACGAGAAAAAAACACTATAAACTTTAAAAGTGTACCTGACAAGTCTTCTCGTTCCTCCACCTGAAAGGTCAGTACTTGCAAAGCATATATATATATATATATATATAATTTTACAGGGATTAAAGTATGCTTATAAAGGGAGTAGAAAATACAAGTTTAAGGTGTGTCTACCAGATCCTATGTCATAACTTAGTGGGTTTAAATTTTTAGGATGATTCCATTAAGCAAATCATAATAAGTCCAGATGTCCTACAAGACTTCCGAAGGATTATGAAGAAGTCTCGGGTAATACCCTAGACATTTCATAGTCCCTGGAATTATCTTGAGTTCATTTTGGTCTTATTATGTTTGTTATATATTTCATCCAGTTACTACCCTTATGCTCATTGAGTTATGATGTTTTTATTATCTCTTAAGTGGGGTAACCATCACTTGATATCTCACTTAAGGTTTATATAGGTAAAAACCTTTCGGGGTCAACTTGACTTAATTAAGGAATTTAATTAATTTGATTTTTAAAATGGGCTTGTAGTGTTTTGAAAGATTTTAAATTAATTATAAGTTATTTTCTAAAACCTCATTAGACAAAATTTTGATTAAGCCTAGTTCACTAGTGAGCCTTTAAAGTTTAGTAGATAGATTTGCAAAAAAGGATTTTTAATATTTATATTCTTAATCCTTATCATGAATTATAAATTATCTCAAAAACACTAGTTGGGGGTTAAAATCAGTGAGTTATAATCTTCTAAAATCAAACCCCTCACCTTTTTATCTTCCTATTTAATTATTCTTTCAAATTTCATTAATTTGAAAAATTATCAATTTATCCTTCATGAGATTCAAAGTGAGGTTGGTTTCTACCACTTATCCCTTTCATATTCAATCACCAAGATATGTTATTTTAATATCAGTTATTAACCATTCACCCTTTTGATGAGACCTAAATATTAATTAAGCTTTAAATTCCAAAATTACATTTTTGCCCGTAAGGCCTTAACACCCTATAATTCATTAAATTAGACTCAAATGACTTAAAAATTTTAGGTTACCTCACTCATGGGTTAATTAAAGCATCAGAGGAGAAAATGTGATTTTTACAAGTTTATTAAATTTTTATAATTATTTTTAATGCAACAAATGAGGATTTTCAATGAAAATTTAATAACTCCATCAATGTGAGACTTCTGTCCTTAAAAAAATTATTGGAAGTTTAGTGAGACTTCTGTCCTTAAAAAAATTATTGGAAGTTTAGCTAGTTCAAAGAACCGCTTGGACCAATTTTCATGTTTTTTAAAGATTTAATTTAATTACTAGAATTATTAGTTTGTTTTGACTATTAATTCAATATAAAATAATATTTAGATGGAAAATTAAGTCTTATGTTTTTATTAAATCCCTCTAAGTCCATGAAACCTAAAAAAACCAATTTCATATTTTTATGACTTATGTTTTAATTATTAGAATTATTATAGTGAAAAATTAGGGAAAATCCATTTTAAGCCTTTTAAAATTAATATCTTGACTTCAAAAATTGGGAAATTATTTTATTTCATTCCAAGATTTTATTAATATCAGGAAGTCAAATGTAAGATTTTAATATATTTTTACAATTTTGTAATTTTTATGATTTTTAGTTAATTTTTAATTGTCTAAAGGTTTAATATTAGCTCAAAATTGAAGTATTTATTTTTATACAAATTTTATTTTTCATAAGTTTCTTTGGTAATAAGGAGCTCTAAAAACTAATTTTGCTAATTTTTTGAATTGTATTTTAATTCTTATAATTATTTTAATGTCAAAAATGTCATTTCACTTGCTTAATCCATTTAAGTGACTAAATTAACTCCAATTGACTTAAAATTTTTATGGGCATGACATTAAATTACAGTGTTGAATAGTTTTTATACCATTTACATTCATAATTACTCCAAATTAAATTTATTTCCGTTTTTAGGGTTGATGATAATTAGGATTATTTTTAATGAGTTAAATAAAGGTTATGTTTTTCCTATGGTCCTCTGACCACAGTGAATCTACCAAAAGAAGTTTTTTATTTTTTTAATAAGTATTTTAATTGCAATAATTTTTAAACCAAAATAGAGACCATAAACAGATATCTATGCCTAGAGGTCTCTCCTTACCTTGGATAAATCATGAAAAGAATCCTAATAACATGTGGAATAAAAACTCCAAATCTCAAGTCATGGTGAAATGCCTATGCAAATGGAGAGTGAAAATAAAGAAAACACTATATAATTAAGTAAAAATAATATATGCATCAAATAAACTTTAAAATATTTCTACATTGTTTTGCTCTCTTCAGTGAGCAACATGATATTTTTATTTTATTTTATGATTTTTTTATACAAAGTTATGGATTTTTTAAGTTATGGCTATTTAAATAAATAAAAAATGCCCCTATTTTTCTACTTAAACCAATCAGCGCTGACTGGATCATCGTACACATCGAAAGGACCACGCAGCGCAGCGTGGTTGGGTGTCGCGGTATGAGTCTGCACCCCTGTTCTCAAATCAAAGCGCGTGCAACTACATCACGGCCCTCCATTTGATACACGTTCCATCAGACGGTCCTCCATCATCATCCCGTCAGATTCAACCTGAAAATTGTCCATTTTCAAACGTTAATGTCTCACTCTATCCTTAACCAAATCAAGGGCGATTTTTTTTTAAATTAATCGTCTTGACTTGGAGAACACATCTATATGATTGATCGACCCTTAAATCAACTATATGAGAATGGAGAGTGAAATGAAGCTTAGTTTAGGGTTAACTTTTAATACCTTGGTCCAAAAGGGGAAGCCTTAACTGGATGCTTGTGGAAGCCTCGTGGGGGTCCTAAGAGCCTAGGTATGGAGCGTCAAGCCGTGTTGAATCGTCTAGATATGATTTAAGAGATTGATCAAATTCCACCTTACGGTTCTCTAGAGATCGGGATTTTATGGGGTATCTTCTTCTCTTGCTGTGGGGATGGTGTGGGTGCAATTAATTTGAATTTAGTGGAGGTTTAAGGGGTGTCCTATTTTGGCTTAGAGATTGAGCTCTAAATTTGAGCTTAGGTAGTGGATTTGAGTGGCTAAGGATGGTTGGGTTAAGCTTAATAGGTCTCAAGGAAGCTTTGGCATCAATTGGGCAGAGTCTCCCCAAGGACCTTCAAGCTATCCCTTTTTGGCCATGGAGGGGGGTTTAATTAGAGGGGCTTTGAGAGGACACGAGGGGTAATTAGTGGGTTCCCTAAGTTGCTTATGTGGATGCCAACAATGTGCAAAAATCCAATTTGGATTAGACAACTTGGATGGGATTAAATTTGCATTTTGGCATAGGTGGTG
Organism: Phalaenopsis equestris; assembly: GCF_001263595.1. Lineage (NCBI taxonomy): Eukaryota > Viridiplantae > Streptophyta > Magnoliopsida > Asparagales > Orchidaceae > Phalaenopsis > Phalaenopsis equestris. The sequence continues at coordinate 111,861 of NW_018220289.1, forward strand.
TTTTTGAATTTGAGTTTTCCGGCCACCAAGGTGGTTGGCCGGCTAGGGAGGGGTCACCATCCAGTCTAGGGAGGTTAGTGCTTAATTTTGATGAAGTCAATTGGGTTGGCCATGTGTAAAGTTATGGGATTGAAATAGTATGAGAAAAGGGCTACTTTGGGTTAATTTGGTTCAAATCATGGTTTGGGGTTGGGTTCATTCCTCAAGGCTGGTTTGAGTGCTGAGGACAATCAGGTGCTCAGCTTAATCATCATGGTGAGGTCTCTATCAAAAAATATTTGGCTAAACAAGGGTTAGAGTGGTTCATGGGAGGGGATAAAAGAATCTTAAGGATATTTGAAATTATTTAAGCCTCCTTCCGATAATAGCTTGATGATGTGGCATGGCTTTCATGGCTTGTCTATGGCTTGGAAGTGGCTCCATGGCTTGTCCTTGGCTTGGTCAACTTTCATGAGGAGGGATTTTTGAATTTATGAAATATTTTAGTAGAATTTGGCATGATTCTTGATTTGTAATGATTTAATTTTGGATTTAGTACTTTAGAAATGATTTTAATCAAATGGATGATGGAAAGAAATAATTGTCATGTGGGCTCTGGACTTAGGCTTTTAAAATTAAGTGTAGTGGGCTTTGGGCTTAGGGATTTTCAAAAAGGAAATTGAATTTGTGCTAATATTTGGGCTAATTAAATGTTTATTTTGGTGTATGAATATTTTATGAGGGATTTGGAACAATTTCAAGTGATTTTGAGTTGAATTGGTGGGCCAATTTGGTGGATTTAGGCAAATGGTCAAAATTGGGCCTTTTTGGATTTGAATGAAATTAGGCTTGAAATTAGATTGAATAGGACTTGAAGTTCATTTAGAATAGAATTGGGGATGCTGAATTTTAGTTTAGAATTGAAATTGGGCAAAATTGGGGTCAAATGGGCCGAAATTGGGGTTAATTTGGGGCCATCTGGGCCATTAAGGGCAAATTGGGGCTTTTGGTCAAATTGAGTAAAATAGGTGGTAAAATTGATGATCAAAAATTAAAATTGGAAATATTAGGGATTATGTTGGAATTTTTTGGAATATTTAGAATTTTTAAATCATGAAAGGCATTTTGGTAATTTTGGTAATTTTTTGGGGTATTTTGGAAATTTAGTAAATTTTGGTCAATTTAAGTAGTAGTAAATTTTGGTCAATGGTATTTTGATAATTTTGGCAATTTTGGGTTGTTTGGGGTAATTTGGTTGGTTTGGAATTATTTTTTGAAAAATTTGGGTATTTTGGATAATTTTGGGATTTTTGGCAAAAATTAGAGTTGTAGGAGAATTTTGGTAATTTGATGGTTTTGGGCCAAAATGGGCTAACAAGCCATGAAGCCACATTAAACCAATGGGAGCCATATGAGGACTCATTTTAGATGTTCAATATACTGGTTCTAACACTCTTAGCCAAAGACTAGGGGTATAGGGTCATCCATATGAGCTTCCCAAAAGGAGTCAAGAAACCAAACTAAGGAATCCTAGGGTTTAGGGTATGTGAGAGAGCGTAGTGTGTGCAAGTTAGCCCCACCAACGACAGATCACCCAGGTTGAGCCCAGATCTCCCAGGGTTAGTCCTAAGGTCTGACCATCTTATGGGGGACTCCCCTTGAGCTCCCCCATACTAACCCCACCTGCTAAGTGCTAGAGGTTAGGACCAACAGGTGGAACTTCAAGTTGAGTAAAGAAGAGTTTAGAATTTCTAGTGGCGAGGGTCCCTTTTCTAGTCCTCTAGGAATAGTCAACGGGAAAGTACAACGGCTAGACCTTAAGCTACTAAAGAGGGAAAACTAGACCTCAACAAAAAATGATATCAACAACCAGATAAGGGTATGCTGAGATTCTCTTACCACTTGACAGAGCCGCGTACAAACAACAAAGCAGAATATGAAGAACTAATCACCAGGTTAGAGTTAGAAATCTCAATGGATATAATAGATATTGTCATCTATGGAGACTCACAACTCGTCATCCAACAAGTCGTCGGACAACAAGGTTTTGAAACCATGGCTAGCAGAATACCACCAGTACGCGATGAAACTACTTGAACAGATCCCTAGTGTGACTTTATACCAGAATCCTCGGGGAGATAATACCCATGCCAATGCATTAGCAAAAATTGCAAAAGAATTGTGATGTACCCTAGAGGATTTTTTTAAAATTAAAGTACAGAGAAGATGAGTTTTGTCTCGGATCAACCTCGATAATCTGCATAATCTCAAAGTAAGGAAGGAACGATGATTGTTGTAATGATAGATAATATCGAAGACTAGTGTAAGCCATTAATAAAATATTTGCAGATTGGAAAATTACCAGAGGACAAGTCTGAGGCATATCACATCACAAGAAGGGCTATGTCATATGCTCTAGTTGGTGATGTCCTCTATAGAAGATCATTTAATTAGATGTGGTTGTGATGTCTGAGCAAAGCGGAAGTGAAGAATATGGTCAAAGAAGTATATGTCAGATTATGTGGTGCACACCAGTCAAAACCAAAAATGAAAATGAAAATTAAAAGACTTAGGTATTATTGTCCAGCAATGATGTCTAATTGCATGGATGCAACTAGAAAGTGTCACTTTTGCCAGTGCATGAGGTGGTTTTACACCAACCTCTGAATCTGCTATTCCCAGCTGTTGCCTCTTGGCCATTTGAATGTTGGGGCATGGACATAATAGCTCTGATAGACCCTCCGTCCTCTAAGGGACACAGATTCATTATTTCTGCTATAGATTTCTTCTCTCTAAGTGGGCAGAGGCAGTGTCATTATGAGAGGTTACAGCACAACACGTACTTCAATTTGTCAAGAGACAAACCGTTTAGGGTTTTGGAGTTCCGCGCAGAGTGTTTTCTGACAATGAGACAACCTTGAAAAGTACAAAGATTAGTAACTTTGTCAGACGACATGGGATAGACTTGAGATACTCTACAATCTACTATCTCAAGGCAAACGGGCTGGTAGAAGTCTTCAACAAAACACTCGTGCAAATCTTGAAAAAGATACTGGATGAAAAATAAAAGAGATTCGCATAGTAAACAGTTAGAAACCTTGTAGGCATACTGGACCACGTTCAGGACTCCTTCTCAATGTACACCTTACGCTCTTATATAAGGGTCCGAGGTTGTACTGCCACTAGAAATTTATACACCGTCTCTTATAGTCACCATCACCAATCAAATTACAATAGAAAAAACTGCAAAGCCCAGACTTGAAGACTTGGAAAGTCTTGAGGAAAAACAACTAGAAGCACAACAGAATTTGGAACTTTACCAAGCGAGGAGATGGTACAAGCTAAGCTCATGAAAAATTTGTCCGCTTGAGGTCATTAAAAGTGGTTTACCTTGTTCTTGTTCTTAAAAGAGCAATTCTTGCACATCGTATGATAGGTGTAAAATTTAAACCAACTTTAGAGGGACCATTTATCGAGGAAAAAGTCTATTCATTAGGGACCTACCAGCTGGTGGATTTCTGAGGCAAAATACCTATGCTACCAATCAATGGATGATATTTAAAGACATACTACACAACTTGACACTGGTTGAAATCACCTATTTGAAACTTTGATTATTCTGGGGTTATTTATTAGGCCAAGCATTTATGACTAGGTTGATACACCTAAAAAATGTGTAATTTTTCATATGATTTTAATGCTTATATTTGGTGATTTTCAATGATATTGCACTTTAAAGGAAGGTATTTTATATATTTTTGGTTTAAGGGATAATAAATGAAGTTTTGAGTAAAAAATAAGCAAATACGGTGCAATTTAGAGCAAAAATGAGCAAGAAAGAAAATTTTATCCTGACACATTTTGATATGTCTTTCTATTCTTAATTTATTTTAAACTTCTCACATATTTTTGAATGAAATTAAATTTTAAAGGAAGCTTGTTTTTATGCTTATTTTGTAATTCTATCTGTTAGGAATGCAACGCAACTGAAGTGGGGCGAAACAGAGCAACAACGAAGCAAAATGTTGGAGTTGCGCAGGGTGGGCGCCAAAAGCACCAGAACCGACGTCGATAGTGCCAGAGTGTATAAAATGATGCCAAAACAGCACCAGTAGCACCAAAAATGGCACCGACAGTGCCCGAGACGGTTTGGATGTGATCCTGGGTGAATTTCTAAAAGCTTTAATGTATTTGGATGTTTTTTGGAAGGTTGCTTAAGGCATCTATTGGGAAATTCATACCTACACTGTAATAGACTGCTTTTTTGTAAGAAAAAGTGGTGTGTGTGAGTGAGAAAATGTGGAGAATGTTTAGAGACCTTAGAATAAGAGTAAAAATGTAGATTTCTACCTTTTTGAAGAGATTGGTTAGGGGATTTTGAGAGAATTTGTAAGGGAAAGTTCTAGCATTGCATGGATCAGTGGAAGACTTTGTGGGAGAGATTTTCATCTTTCTTTCAAGGGGAAAAAACAAAGTATTACGTTCTTCTTTATCTTATGATTTTGTAAACACTTATCTAGTGAATTTGCTTTGATTTAATGAAGTTTTTTCTTTGTGTATCTTCGTGCTTTGTGATGTGTTTCTCTTACACTTTCTTTTTTTAGAAATAGTGGCATGAGAAATTGTGAAGGCTTACAACTCTGCACTTAATTTACTTTTCAACCTGGCCAATTGAATAGTTAAAATATGTTGTGAAACATATGATCTGAGAAATATAGTATGAGCTCTACAACAGAGTGAGAATCACATTTAAGTCCATGAATTAGTATTTCATTTATGGGATTAAGTTAAAATAAATAGAGAAATATACTTTGTTGGGTGTAGAATTGGAGATTTCTAGGGTGACAGATTAAAAATCCCTAATTTGATCTTAGCATTTAAAAACTAAAGCAAGAGTTAACACGATCAGATAAACTAAGGAAAGTATGATGTCTGTTTGGTCTGCGAAACCTTTGTATTTGCCAACAAGTTCCCCTATTTAATATAAAATATTAAATAGGGTTTATATTAAGCTGCGTTCAGACATGCTTCCTATAAGGGTAAACCCCTATAGTTAATTACATCTTAAATGATCAAAGTCACCTAAGAAGACTCTCGATAAAAATATTATCTTCAAAGAATTTCAAAGGGTAGGACTTTTCAATGAAATCGGACGTAGACGTGTAAAAGGGATTGGTTTAAATTTGGAACATTTTATTGTAGAATCCAAAGAAGAAAGAACTAAGGGATGTTATGGATCCTAGAGGAGAACCTCGGTAACTTCCCAAGCTATCCTATTGTTTGGTTTAAATTTAGAGGAGAAAAATTTAAGTGTTTCATCCTGCCAATTTTATTAGTTAGGGCTTATATTCGTGTGAAAATGTGGAACTATCACACGTAGACGTCCATGCCTCCCTCTCACCAACTGGTAAAAAGCCTCGAGTCCACTTAAACTTATTATGTTGCTTAATGGTTCATCCTGTGAATACTTCTAATGCTCAGTGAACATTGATGTCTTAATTATCCCTAAGAAAGGGTTAATTATCATTGCTTAATGGTTCATCTTGTGAATACTTTTAATGCTCAGTGAACATTGATGTCTTAATTATCCCTAAGAAAGAGGTAATTGTCACTTGAAAATTATGTGGGTGAAGACCCTTAAAGAGGCAAGCTAGTGTAATTTGAACACTTAGCCAAATTTTTATCCTAATTGGGCTTAGTGGTGTCTCAAGGATGTTTGATTTAATCATGTTTATTTCTCTAATACTTGTTTAATCAATTTTTGATTTAGCCTAAGTCACCATTAAGCTCTTAAGGCCTAGGTGAGTGTCTTAATTAGTTTTAAAAAAAAAGATTTAAATTTTAAGTGGTCATGATTCATGATTTGAATTTTATTTGCAAATCAAGATAAGGGTATTAAATTGATTATTTATTGAATTCAAAATTCATACCCCTAAGTCCAGGATCATTTAATTTTAATAAACGTCCAAATTTTAATAATTTAGAAATTTATTAACTTAATTAAAAAGTGAGATTAGTTTCTACCAATTAACCCCTTATGTTCCAAACATCAAATAAATTGATTAAGATCAGAGGTTGCCCATTTCTCTCCTTGACTTAAGCCTAAATGTTAATTAAAGCTAAATTTCAAAAATTACACATTTGCCCCTAAGGCTCTAACACTTCATAATTTGTCAAATTCAATTCAAATGACTTCGAAATTTTTATCCTATCTCATTCATGGGTCAATTAAGACATCAGAGGAGCAAATGTGATTTTTCAAAAATTAATTTACTTTATATAATTATTTTCATGCAAACATAGGTTTTTTCAAGGAAAATTTCTAAGTTGACTAAGGTAAATTCTAACCCTTTAAAATTCTTACTGAAGGTAGCTCTAGACCATAGAAGCCTTTGGACCAAATTTCATGATTTTTTGAATTCTTTGTGATTTATCAGAATTATTTTAATTTCTCGGTTATTAATAAAAATAAAATATTTTAAATTATGAAAATTAAGTTTTGTGTCTTTGAAAAATCTCTCTGAGGTTAGAGAACCTAGAGGAGAATATTTCATTTTTTTTTATTTTTCTTTGATTTATTGGAATTATTTTAGTGGAAATCCATTTTTTAGAATTTAGAATATTTCCATGAATTTTATTAACTTTGTGATTTTCATGAATTTTTAATTATTTTAAATATTTAAAAATAGGCTAAAAATGAAGCTTTTCTTTTAAATACCATTTTTTTTTGTAAAATACCCTTGATGACAGAGAACTCAAAAAACTAAGTTTTATAATTTTTTTGAGTTATATTTTGATTTCTAAAAATCATTTAAGTGTCAAAAGTGGTATTTATTTTTAAAAATCAACATAAGTTACCAAATGAACTCAAAATATTTTGAAATTTTTAGAGTGAGTTATCTGGATCATAAACCACAATGGAGATCAAAAATCAAGTCATTTAAATGTTTATATTTTCCAAAATTATTTATTTTAGTGATTTAATGTTTGTAAAATTTATGTGCATAATGACTTGACCCATGAAATTATTTCCAAAAGCTTCTCTGGTCATGGTAGACCTTCCAAAATTTTCTTAGAATTTTTGAATCAATATGCTAATTTCCATGATTATTTTATGGACATAATATGCAAGATCTTGAAAAATATGGATCTCTGTATAGGAACATTCTCTGACTTTAGAAAAATCAGAGGATGTTTACTTTGATAGAGGCTAAAACATGCCAAAATTTTAAGCCAAGGTGATGTATCAATATGCATGGAGAATCAAATGATCCCAAACAGTGTTTAATTAATTAAAAATATTTTATGCATCAAATGGACTTGAGGTTTATTCCACATTATTCTCCTATGTTCACTGAGCAAGATCATATTTTTATTTTATTTTTGCGATTTTTCTACACAAAGTTATGGATTTTTTAAGTTTAGGGAGTTTAAATAAATAGAAAAAGCCTTATTTTTCTACTTATTCATGTGGCGCCATGTAGATCCTAGGAAGCTCCGAAACTCCACTCGGCGCGGTCCTATTTGATGTCACCGTCCACACCAGCAGCCACGCGTCCCGTTGTTTATGTAAAGAAGTGTTTTCCGGCTTCATCTTGGCCATCCATTTGATACACGCGCGATCGGACGGCGCGTGCTCATCGTCCCTAATGTCTTAGGTCGAGATCCGTCCACCTTCAAGGCTTATGATCTCTCTCATTTCTCAACCAAATTAAGTGATTTTTTTTTAAAATACTCGTCTTAGTGAGACAAACACATCCATACAGTTAATATGTCATCAAATCAACCTTTGCTCTCAGAAGGGAGGGTTCAATCAGAGGTGCTCGACACGTTCATTGGGGTACAAGGAGGCTAGGGATTAAGCCTCTTGTTGTGGTGTAAGGCCTAGGTATGAATTCGATCAAGCTCAATTTCAGGAGTTGGTCTAGAGCTGGTAGAGGCTATTTCAGAGGGTAATTTGATGGGGCTTTGTCTTCTTCTGCTGTTGTGAAGGTGTGGACACAAGCAATTGAAGTTTGGTGGAGTTTTGAGAGATGTCCTATTTTTTCCCTAAATTTTAAGCTCAAAATTAGGGTTATACAAGGGGAATCAAGACAGTGGAGTGATTAGAATGGGCTGTGGAGATCTCAAGGAAGCTCTATGAGTGATTTTAGAGGCTCTCTTTGAGAAAAATTTTAGCACACCTCCCATGGTCGTGGAGGGGTGTTTTTATAAAAATGGCCACGGGAGTTTTTATAAAAAAGGCCATGGGGTGGTTCTCATGGCACAAGTTTGGGTGCATTTTGGTGCTTAGGTGGAGGGCAAAGGAGCTCTTCAGTCAATTTTGAGCTTTTCCAGCCACTAGGCTAGCCGGCCGGCCAGGGGGAGGTGGCTAGGAGCTCAGGGATGAGGTGGCTCGGAGCTCAGGGAACCCAAGGGAATATGTAACAAAAATTTAGTGCAATAATACCTTTGGCAAGGATATCTTAAGCAGATGCATTTTTAGAAATAGTATCCCTTAATTTGGGGGACCTTTGGTCCATGGCATGGTTTAGGTTGTTTCATAGTATTTGGAATGGTCACTAAGTCCAACTAATCGCTGGGGTGGAGTTAATTTGGTGACTTTAGGGTGGTTTGGTCACATTTAGTTCATGGGTCCAAATGGGTGCAAATGACCAAGTCTTGGGTTTGGTATAGGCGAGACATGTCAATTGGTCCAATTAATTGTTGCATTTGGTGTATATAATCATAAGTAACAACTTTGGTGAAATATGGAAGTGGTTTTGAGCTCAATT
>NW_018220290.1:0-2801 GCF_001263595.1 Phalaenopsis equestris
TTGTTTTGCTTTAGGAGTTAGGCTTATTATATGTAAAGTATTATTTAATAATTGTGTATTCTCTAAATATGTAACACCTAAACTTTACTTTATTCTACTTTCTAATTGATTATACTGTTGTGTTTCATGACTTTGTTTGGTTATAGTAATAACATGGATAGTAAACCTAAAGAGGTTGTTACACCAGCATTGTGGGAAAAAGATAAAAAAATTATATTTTGCGATCTTTGTCTTAAAGATAACGAGGAAATAGGCCAACGACCCATTTCAATAAATAAGGGTGGCAAAATATTATAAAAAATTTCAAGGAATGTACAGACAGAGAATATGACAAGTTGCAAATGAAGAACAAGTGAGACCAAATGAAGAAAAAATGAAAATTTTGGAAGGAATTAAAAAGGGGTTGTACCGGCATTGGTTGGGATCCAGTTAAGCGAACAGTTGATACATCTGAGGAATGGTGGGCTGAAAGACTTGCTGTGAGCTTTGTTTGTAAACTTTTTCATTTTGTTACATTATATTTTATTCTAATTTGGTGTCTATCAATTTCTGTGTAGGTGGTTCCTGCTGCAAAGAAATTTAAGCTTTCAGAAATTGAGCCTGAATTTAAGGAGAAACTCGACCGCATGTTTGGGGGAGTGGTTGCAACTGGGAACTATGCATGTATCCCAAGCGAGACAGGGTTCACTGGCAATGTCGTGAATTTGGGAACCCCTAGAGGTTCAGTTGATTTTATTGACGTCCCCAACCCAGATCAGAACGAATATGAAACCATTTCGCGTTCCAAACGTCCTAGGGTTGTTGATAAAAGAAAATCTGGTGCTTCTCCTCTCAGAAATGAGCTATCCGAGGCGGTTTCTTGTTTCAAAGCAGAATGTCGGGCTTCTCATTCAGGCACTATAGCGGAGGCTCTTGAAATCCTAGGTGCTACAATCGAAATTTATGTAGATGAATAGTTGTATCTGTTCGCAGTAGAATTGCTAGAGGACCCGGTCCGTAGGGATTTTTTTGTGCAGATGTTTGCCGCCCGCAGAGTGGCATATATTCGACATTTTTATAATCGTTTGAACAATTGATATTTTTTTTATTTTTCATCACTAGAATATTTGCACTGCATTATCTATTTTTTTCTTTTTAGAGTTGTGCTTGTGAACTCTGTTGCACCTTCCTAATTATTTGCAAACATTTCTTTATTTTTATTGTCACCAACTCTCATATAAATGATAATTGTTTAGGGGAAACATTTAGGTAAACCAATCACTATGAATGCAAATAGAAGAAGACGAATGGAGACCCACCTGCAGGTACGCTTCGGATTGAAATCATACAAATTGTTCAATTTATTAGGCAAATATTACTTAGGAATCTCAATAAAAACTTAAATCTCCTCACTAATTGTTCCATTTATTAGGCAAATATTACTTGGTTGATGTTGGTTACCCACTGCAACGAGGGTATTTAAAACCATTTCCTGATACGATATATCACATACCAGATTTCGCACGTGTAATCAACGTTACACGAGGAAGAAAAGAAATATTTAATAAACGACATTCATCGCTACGTGGTGTAATTGGGAGGACTTTTGGTGTCTCGAAAAAAAAATGGGTGATACTCCGTGATATGCCTCTCTATAATTTTTCGAATCAGGTACAGACTGTCTTTGCTACAATGGCTCTCCATAATTACATAAGAAGACCTCATTCCCGTAGCGATATCGACTTCCATTTGGCGGAATTGGATGAAGAAAATGTGCCTTCGGAAGCATTTGAATACCGTCTAGGTCAGTCTTTCACCGAAGAGAAGACTGAGGCTTCCATCGCCTTCACTGTTGATGGGGAAGGTGCAAGCGAGATGACAAAGCTGAGGGAACGAATAACTGATGAGATAGTATACCTATGAATGGAAAATTTGAGAACTTATTAGTTGAATATTATTAAAAATATTGCCTACTCTGATTTTTTTTCAACTTCATAGTTATCTATTACGTTATTCTCTTTTGTTTAGTTTGATTCCTGGGAACTATATTATTAGAAATATTACTTATAGTATTGTACCAGGACATGTTGCAACATAATTTCATTGTTCTGTCATAGCATGCAGTTGAGTATACCTGTCTAATCAAACAGTCTCATTATTGGTCCAATGTTGATATTCTTGTTTCTTTAGTTGCGGGAACTATTTTGTGATGGCAATATTTAATGTCGTACCTGTATGTGTTTCTAACGGCAATATTATAACAATTCTCAAATACTGCTGTTAATTTAAATGTAATACCCTCAATTCTTATGTATTTATATATCTAACACCTAAGCTTCGATTTTCACATGCATACCACCAATCTATGCATGAAAGTATTTTTTTTAAGTGGTATGAGAGATTTGGGTGGTATACATGTAAAAAAAAATTAATTTTTGGTGCTAGATGTGTAACTACATTGGAATTCATGTTATTAATGTTATTATTTTCTATATAAATACCCTGTAATAGCCAAAAATTGTCCTACTGCCCTTAGCCGAGAATTGCTGAAGCTGTAATCCATATACATGATTGTATTATATGACAAATGTGAATTTTATAAAAAGACTAACAATTCTTGGATTGTGTTTATTTTTTAAATGTATATTCCATCTGGGAAAATCCCTACTGCCCTTAGCCGAGAATTGCTGAAGCTGTAATCCATATACATGATTGTATTATATGACAAATGTGAATTTTATAAAAAGACTAACAATTCTTGGATTGTGTTTATTTTTTAAATGTATATTCCATCTGGGAAAATCCTGCATTCAGCTAGCCGA
>NW_018220291.1:0-3499 GCF_001263595.1 Phalaenopsis equestris
AGTAGTGTGTTATGTGAGATGGTTGATTTTGAAGAGGATTTGTAGAGCTTTGCGGAGTTATGTGCATGATGTGAAATTCTACGAGGATGTGCAGAGAGTTAGCATAGATAACGATGGTTTTGTTGCGCGCACAAAGAGTAGGAAATTCCGAAAACGGAAGTATCCACTCAACAGGTTTATTTTATTTTCTTGTCATTTTTATCATAATTGATTTTTTAAAAAAAAAGCATTTTTGAAGTTTTAATTTTAGTTGGTTGATTTTTTTTCAAAAGAAACTTGTTTTGTTATTTATCCATTTATGATTATTTCTTATTTGTGTTTTATTTATTGTTGAAGATTTGTCGTTTCGTTCTTTGTTCATTGGAACTATGAACTATTGCATGGTTTGCGGCTTTCATCCATTGCACAAAAAGGCACTTGACAAAAAGGCACAACTTAAGAGAAATTTCCATTAATATGCTTCAATAAAGATGCAACAGATCAAACATAGGCTAATGCCTAAAAAAGGGTACATCATGTAATACATGCTGAAATACATTGAGAGTCATCTCAAGATATGAGTACATCATAGACTGATTACATCAGATACATGTCATGCTTGTTAAAAGAAAGCAAGTGAATCCTATGTTCTTGGAATATTGATCTCCTGATCAAGCAGACCTTCTGAGTCATGCTCCAGGATAAGAGTTCCCTTTGCATGTATTCAGATGTACAACCTTCTCATAGCTTGTAAGGAAACAATTCCTCCAATTCCGGGTCCTGCTGGAATCCATATGGTATTTTACTTTCATCCATCCTACGGAAGGTTACGGACACCCTACAGTGTTGTACTCCTGGAATACAGTGCTTGGCAATGTCTGCACCGTTGCCCTTGAGAACAAGTACTGAACCAAGTAGAAGAGGGATCTCCACAGCCCTTCTGAATTTGCCAGGGCTGATTACATCAATTTCTTTTCCAAACAGAATATTGCTCTTACTCATGAACGAGACCGTGCATAAAGGCCTCACAAAGTCATGATGGTCAATGTGTGGGGGAATGCGGTCACCTTCTTCATAAATGTTGATGATACAACTGTTGGGAATGCAAGTAGAGGGTAGAATATTCCACTTAACCATTCTCTTGATCATTCATTTTATCATCGGTGGTAACGGATCCACTTGGTCGTATCTGAGGATCCCGGGCGGATTTCCCTATCTGTCGTTCGTAAAATTATAGCAACAGACACACCGGATGGTGATTCTTCCCTTTCCCCGCGTCCATTTCTTCGGCTCAGAATACGTTCTCTCCATGAGAAGATGCAGTCCAGAATGCTTCTTTCATTGGTTTCAGAGAAAACCCTGGTATATAGCTCCATGCCCTCGAATATGTTGATAAACTTTCCCTGAACATCTTCATAGAACACCATATCGTCGTAGTCCTCTGGGCCTCGGCGGGAATCCAAATTGGTACTGGCCGATCCAGAATATGAGATTCAGCATCAAGTGGGATGTATGATCCTGGGCTTCGTGGTGCGCGCTGATCCGTCCCCAGTGGGACATACGGTTCATTTGCCACAAAATCTGGAGTCTGAGACTCGTTGGTTCTTGAAGTGTATTCTTCAAAGGTACTGAAATGCTGTAGATGCAGAACGTTGCATTCCGAGCATTCCATAAATGCTCCCGTGACTGATGTCCCGGCTGGTACCTCAACGTTGCATGTTGGGCAAACTCTGCAAAAGATATCCGGATCCGGGGGCACATCTGATCCTGTCACAAATCCTGACACTTCATCTGTAGTGGGCAGACTGGCAAAAGTTTCTCTCTGCTCTGGATCATAAATATGTCCCTCAGGAATGTGGGTAAGAAAGGCTCTCTATTTCTTTCGGCTTGCATTTCTGCATTGCGTCCTGCAGAGTGGAGTATTTGGTAGTTGTTCACTGTGGGAGGCTATTAAGCCCCTTGCTGGAGTAATTATCATGGAGGGCAGTCGGCTGAGCCCCTCCATCGGATCTTGTTCCGCTATCACGTTTTTACCTTTACGTGGCACATCGTCTTGAGTGGTCACCCTCAACAGTGAAGGCGGTCCCTCCTTTTATTTATTGTTGACTATGTCCATTTGATGACCGTCGTAGTGCATATCAATTTGGTTTAAATCAATGTTGAAATCTATGACACCTCCTTGTGGCGCCATCTCTTCATTCAGTGCGAGGTTCCAGCCATTCTGGAAGGCAAAGATCAGCCTATGTCCTGACATTTTTTCTGCAGACAACAGAAAGAAAAGTCAGTGGGCCGAAGTTTGGCATGAACAAGAACAAAACAGAGTATTCATTAAAGTACATTTTAGTTTGTTTTGGCGAAAAGGATCACTCATTTTATGTGTCAGTTTTGTTTAATTTAATGGAATATTTAATTCAAAAATAGAAAAGAGAACATGTGAAGTTCAGAACTTTTCTCAAAATTTTCATTATATTGAGGTTAATTACAAAAAATTTGGTCAAGTTAGGAATTTTCCTTAAAAATTCTATTTTTACATGAAAATAATTACATAATATATACTAAATTTTGAAGAAATCACATTTTCTCCTCTCATGTCTTAATTGACCCATGAATGAGGTAGGATAAAAATTTCAATGTCATTTGAATTGAATTTCACAAATTATGAACTATTTGAGTTTTAGGGGCAAATATGTAATTTTGGAATTTTTGCCTTAATTAACATTTAGGTTTAATTCAAGGAGGGAAAATGGGTAACCTCTGATCTTAATCAATTTATTTGATGCTTGAAAAACAAGGGATTAATTGGTAGAAACAAATTTCACTTTCCTCATTAAAAAGATAAGTTAATAAACTTCTAAATTATTAAAATTTGGACGTTTATTAAAATTAAATGATCCTGGACTTAGGGGTATGAATTTTGAATTCAATAAATAATCAATTTAATACCCTTATCTTGATTTGCAAATAAAATTCAAATCATGAATCATGACCACTTAAAATTTAAATCTTTTTTTTTAAAACTAATTAAGACACTCACCTAGGCCTTAAGAGCTTAATGGTGACTTAGGCTAAATCAAAAATTGATTAAACAAGTATTAGAGAAATAAACATGATTAAATCAAACATCCTTGAGACACCACTAAGCCCAATTAGGATAAAAATTTGGCTAAGTGTTCAAATTACACTAGCTTGCCTCTTTAAGGGTCTTCACCCACATAATTTTCAAGTGACAATTACCTCTTTCTTAGGGATAATTAAGACATCAATGTTCACTGAGCATTAAAAGTATTCACAAGATGAACCATTAAGCAACATAATAAGTTCGAATGGACTCGAGGCTTTTCACCAGTTGGTGAGAGAGAGGCATGGACATGCTTCCCCCTCCTAACTTGATGGATACCTCAGAGGCCTATTAAACTTAATATTATTCGCTTAATGAAATCATCCTTAATTAAACTCTTAAGGACTCACCAAAATATGACATAGGGTTAGGAAAACCACCAGGACTTACTTTTCCTGCTCT
>NW_018220291.1:4358-5120 GCF_001263595.1 Phalaenopsis equestris
GCTATACAATATAAGCCCTAACTCGTCTTAGGATTCTGAGATTGTCGTTTGTCACGACCTAAACCCTCACATTTTCCATGTTAATTGTGTAATAATTTCACACGAATGTAAGCCCTAAATAATAAAATTGACAGGATTGAACACTTAAAAATTTCTCCTCAAATTTGAAGCCAAACATTAGGATAGCTTGGGAAGTCACTGAGGTTCTCCTCTGGATCCATGATATCTCCTAGTTCTTCTTCCTTTGGATTCTACAATAAAATTTTCCAAATTTGAATCAATCCGCTTTCACACCTCTACATCCGATTTCATTAAAGAGTCCTACCCTTTGAAATTCTTTGAAGATAATATTTCCTGATTTTTATTGAGAGTCAGTTTTCTTAAGTGACTTTGGTCATTCAAGATGTAATTAACTATAGGGGCTTGCCCTTATAGGAAGCATGTCTGAACCCAGCTTAATATAAACCCTATTTAATCTTTTATATTAAATAGGGGAACTTGTCGGCAAATACAAAGGTTTTGCAGACCAAATTGACGTTAAACTTTTCTTACTTTATTTGATCAAGCCTCATCCTCAAGTCTTGCGTTTATCCCTCAGGATAGATACAGGATTTGAGGTACAGTGCGATTTTCTTTTAAACTATGAAAAATATGAGGTCAGTTTGATTTTATACTTCAACGTCCTTCCGAAGCGGGCGACGGGATTTCAATTATGATGACCGACATTTTCTTACGGGCAACTCCCCATAAACCAACCCGAAA
>NW_018220292.1:0-700 GCF_001263595.1 Phalaenopsis equestris
TAATCTCCTTTGAGGATCACCTGTTAGTTCATGTTGATCTTCCAATAAAATTCTTTAGTTCATGTTGATCTTCCAATAAAATTCTATCTATGCATACAAATGGAAGGACTGATTCCTTTAATATCAATTAATGTCCATCCAAAGGCTTTCTTATATCTTTTCAAAGTTTTCAACAATTGTTGTTCTTTCTTATCAGTTAATTCTAAGGATACTATAACAGGTAATCTAGATAAATGTCCTAAAAATGCATACTTCAAATGTGTAGGAAGTGTTTTCAGTTTTAGTTCAGGGGGTTTCTCCATAGATGAAATCAAATTCTTATTACTTTTTATAGGGTCTAATATTGCAAATTTTTCCTGAACATAATCCAAATTTTTTATACTCACTTCCGTAGATTCATCTTGAATTTTATCCTTGTCTTGATATTCCACATATTCATTTTCAAATTCCCTTTTGAATGTCTTATTGAAATATTCATGGCTTAGATATTCATTAATGTCCATTCTGAAGTATTCAATCTCTTGCTCTTTTGTAGGGTATCTCATTGATTTTGCAATATTAAATGCAACCTCTTTGATCACTAGCTCTCATAGTTAGTTCTCTTTTCTGCATATCTATCGAAGCTCTTCCAATGACAATAAATGGTTTTCCTAAAATGATAGGATTTTTTTTTATTTTCCTCCATATCTAATACAATAAA
>NW_018220293.1:0-235 GCF_001263595.1 Phalaenopsis equestris
ATATATATATACTTGATGAGTAGTATTTCGAGTCAAAACGAGCCGAACACGAACAAACACATATTTATTCGTGTTATATATATATATATAAACTTGATGAATAGTAATTCGAGCTAAAACAAGCGAAATAGAAACAAACACATCTTTATTGATGTTCGACTCGTTAACTTATGCAAGAGCCGAACAATTCTAACGAGATTCGAACACGAGCTGCTCGTGAACAACGAGCCGTTTT
>NW_018220294.1:0-337 GCF_001263595.1 Phalaenopsis equestris
TCGGAATCATTCTTCCAGAAATAAAATAATGTCAAACCTTAGATACTGCATTTAAACTAGTACGGGAAAAGTTAAATTTAACTCCATTTTTTATTTTCCAAGCCCCTTTCTCACTAGTCAGAAAAGAAATAACTTCTTCTAAAGTCTGATCTGTAACAGAAAAAGAATGATACTGGTATCTATACACATCTTCTATAGAATAAATCTCATTTATCTTCTTTGAAGTAAATTCTACCCTTTTTCCACGAACAAATACATAATCATCAGAAGCTTCAGGAAGGTTAGCATAAAATTCTCTTACAATCCCAGTTATCACATCGGTAGTAAAATAACAGAA
>NW_018220295.1:0-3084 GCF_001263595.1 Phalaenopsis equestris
ATGATCTCATGCAATAAAACATGCAGATTTAATATGTATAGGCTGAAATGTCTTCGTGTCAACTTCTCTTTCCCATGAATGAATGCTTGAAGTTCCCATCTATCTAGTTCATGGGAGAACTCTCTTCTACAAAACATAATCAGATATCAAAATAAATACTATAAGGATATTCTAACATTTTTCTTCTGGGAAAGGTAGTGATGAAATGCTTATAATGTTCATTTAAAAGAAAAGCTTTTAAAAGTGTTTGGCAATTTAGACTCACCGAAGGTAGGATCAACATGTACATAAAAGCTAGCAGCTACAATTATATAGCTGAGAATAAGCATCATTCCTCTAAGGTAATTAGAGGTTCCATCCTGAATTGAAGTATTAGAGTAGATGAAAATAGTATAAGGCCACAGGCTAAGACAAAAAATTTCATTTCGTTATGTAGTCTCAAGGAAAACCTGTAACATGAAGGCAACAACTAATACTGTTATGAAGAGTGTAACTGTCTCAAAAAGCTGAAAATTCAAGTCCATATGCCTCTCCATTATCCATCCTATTATCACACAGAAAGGAATCTGCATATATAAAGAGAAAAAGTTGATCATTATACTAATTTTTTTTAGAAAAATGTATTAGCCACAAAATTGTTTTTTCAAATTTTTCCACACAAAGGAATTTTCAAAAAATACATGCCTATCTGATTTAACTTTAGTCTGATAAAAACATTACTTTGCTTGAGTTCTTAATTGAATGTGTTTCGGGTTTGTTCTTTTGATTCATTGTATTTTAACTCTTTTCTTTCTTTTGTGTATGTGATCATAGAAATGCCGTTGAAACTGTTGTTTGAATGTTTGTAGGTGCCTATGCATGAGGTTGGGTGTGGGTGTGGGTGTGGGTGTGTAGAGAGAGAGAGAGAGAGAGAGAGATGTAAGTTGCAGTTACCCCAAACATTGATATCTGCGTGGATGAGCCAATTGCAACTCCAAGAGAAATGTCCTTAGTAAGAAGATGAAAGAAATAAGACTCCTGAACAAAACCTGTGAGAAAATTTAAAAACTCTGCAGAATCATAGAACTTACTAGTTTTTCTTTCATGGCAAACATAATGGCGCTTGCATGTTCGGCAGCATTGCCTATTACTGGAAGCAAAATAACACTTATAAATGCAATAGGCATATTCCATGCCTTAGAAGCCCCCTATCCAATTGTTAAAACAACCAAGGGATTAGCTTTCAGTAAATGGGGACTAGATTTTGGCTTTATGCTTTCTCACAATGATTTATCGTGCATTAGGAGGAGAAAATAAGGAAATTTTTTCATCACTTCACTTATTTGATGAAGAAATGATGGAGAAAGTAACAACAAAGAACAAATATTGTCTTTGGTCTTATAACAACTATGATATGAAATTTTACCTCAATGGTATCAACTAAATATGCTGAGATGACTGCAATCCACACAGTAACAATTGCAAGCCAGATAATTGCTTCCCACTTTGAAATCTGAATAGCTTTGTCCTCATCCTTTTGGCTTTCTTCACGCTATTTCAAGCACATTAGACATTTAAAATCAGCTAGAAAGAATAAGATGGGTGTTGCAGAACAGGCTGCGCGCAGGAAAAATATGAGCTTATTTTTATCTCAAGTGAAGGAAAATGTTTCCACATTTAAAAAGCGAAGGCCAACTTAATGAACTTGAACTAGTATTTTTGGTGTCAAGTTCGAGTTGTTCATCAAGTGCATTGGTTCAAAAATTATGATGCACCGACATTTCAATACAAATAGATGTGCATGGTCTGATATGCGTCGAATATGATCACACATATGACATGTGTTCGACATATGTTAGTTATGTTTGTAACTTGTCCAATTAAAAATAGTAATTCAAACATTTGTTTTCTTAAAAGTTATAATTAAATTTATAAATAGGAAATTGTACAAAATAATTGTTATTTATTTTTTATATGCATTTTCTAAAAAAAATATTGATGATCATATTTAGTTTGTTTTTAATCACTAATTATATTTTATTATAATTATTAATTTCCATTTTTTATTATATTTTTTGCCACCGCTGTTGATTTATGATAATTATTTATTTATTTTTTTCTTTCTTAAATTTTAGTGTTTTATTATCCTTAAAATATTAAGGTTTTATTTATTTATTTCATGTTTGTTTAATGTATACATAGGAATGTATTATTTTAAATATTATTATTATTATTATTATTATTATTATTATTATTATTATTATTATTATTTCATGTAAAAGTTATCTGTGTACTCTATATTTATAAAAATAGATGTGACTCCTATTTGTCGAGAAAAAAATACGTAAAATTACGTGTGGAGTCGGGACGTTACTCTACATTCTTGGAGAAAATAGGTGTGACCCCTATTTGTGGAGAGAATTTGATTATTACATATTTTATTCATTCCAATACACTTGTAAGGTTCTAAAATATATGATTTAAATGTAAGGATTCAAAGTATGACATAAACACACGGTTATACTAAAGAAAAAACTCAGATACAACCGTGTTATACCGAACAATACATATAAATAATCCTTAAATCCTCTATAGTGATAACAAAAATGATTCTAAATTATATGATTTGAATGCAAGTATTCTTGACAAGGCATAAAATATGGTGGTACAAAAGAAAAATCTCAAATACATTTGTGTTGTACTAGAGAAAGTAAGGGTTAATAGCAGGTTCAGGAATTATTTACATATTTTGTCCAGTACAACACCTATTTCATGTCATGCTATGAACCCTTACATTAAAATCATGTAGTTTAGAACCATTTTTATCGTCGTTATAGCGGATTTGAGGATTATTTATATGTTTTGTTAACCACAACAAGGTTGTATCTGAAATTTTTCTTCAACATAGCTGCATGCATACCATGCTATGAACCCTTACATTCAAATCATGAATTTTAGAATCATTTTTGTCCTCATTATAGCAAATTTAATGATTATTTAAATGTTTGGTTCAGTTCTCTTTAGTACAATAGTGTGTTTAAGTCATGCTATGAACCACTGCATTCAAATCATGTATTTTAGAACCTTACAACTTTGTTTTAGGGA
>NW_018220296.1:0-473 GCF_001263595.1 Phalaenopsis equestris
AGCTTTTCCCAAGGCTACAGGAAAAATTCTCCAGAGGCCGCCGACGGTGCCGTCGAGGCCGCCGATAGCGAGATCAACGGTTATGTGTACTTGTGCATTGGATAAGGCCAAATTTTGAAGGGGGGCTTAAGCAACTCTTGGGAAAACTCATCCACATCATTAAAGGAAAGATTTTGGCCTAGCGAGGAGAGTGAAGAGGAGGTGGTGAGAGCTCTAGAGAGCCTGGAGGTTAGAAAGGTTCCATTAGAGTGAAGAGATTGTGAGGAATTCTTTGAGAGATCGTAAGAGTGGAGGGAAAGTGAGAGATTTCTTCTTCCTTGCTATTTCGAAGAGGAGTTTTGTGTGCTGTAAAGAAAGGAAGAGATTCAAAGGAACTTTGAGGAGTTTACTAGGGGAGCAATTAGAGATAAGTTTATTTATTTGTTATAGTTTTTATAGCTTTGAATTTATATATGAATTCCGAGTTTTGTTGC
>NW_018220297.1:0-1423 GCF_001263595.1 Phalaenopsis equestris
CATTTCTTCAATATCCATCGTAGGATTATTCAATCAGTGATTCACGAATTCTCGTTCTTTGATCAATCTTTTCTTCGTCAGCAACTTGTTGACGATTCGCTGCGCTTCCGCACTAATGAACTTTCGCCGATTGAAAACTTGCATTCTGGGATTATCACGGTGTCGGCACTATTTTTTTATAAGAATGAAATTGGTAGAGTTTCACTTCTTTTTTGGAGAGAAAATATGAATTAGAATTTGAATTTTTGAGTTTAACAAGATTATTCCCGCCCAAAAAACCGTCAAAAACCGCCACTCAAACACAAGAAACCGTCATCTTACCAGTCTCACCGTCGACGGCCTCGAGGGCCCCATCGGCACGCTTCTGTATTAATTTTGTCTGGACTCTCGGGAAAAGCCCAGCGTCGGCGGCGTCGAGTGCGCCATCGGCGCCCAAGGTGTCAGTGCCCAAGGCAAAATTTGCGCAGTTTTGCTTTGATCCGAATGCGTTCTAATTTTTCTTGATATATTCAATTTTTAAGATGTTTCAAGGGTAAATAAAAGTAGTAGAGCTTAATACTTCCACAAAGGAATGATAATTTCAAATAAAAACTACTATAATTGCGATAAAAATAAAGATAAACATAGGTTGCCTCCCATAAAGTGCTTGGTTTAACGTCGTCAGCCCGACCTATTCAGGTGTTATTCAGGTTGAGTGATCATTAAAACCTCTTTAAAATTTGGTCTTTTACCCTTATAATATGGTTTTAGTCTGTGTCTATTTACTTTAAATCTATTTCACGTCTTTTGGTCTTCAATTTCAACAGCTCCGTAAGTATAAACTTGAGTCGCAGTAAAGAGTCCTAATCAACGAGGCTTCAATTTTGCAGGAAATAACTTCAGCCTTGTGCTGTAAAGCAAAACTTCTTGTCCTGGTTCAAGGTTCTTTTGGTGAATCTTTCAAACATGCCATAATTTTAATTTTTCCTTTTAAATTTTGTCGTTATCATAAGACTCATTTCTTAATTCTTCCAATTAATTTAATTGTAACAATCTCTTCTCACCAGCATCTTTCAAATTATAATTGAGTTATTTAATTGCCCAATATGCTTTATGCTCCAATTCTACTGGTAAGTGACAAGCCTTTCCAAAAATCAGTTTGTAAGGTGTCATTCCAATAGGAGTTTTATAAGCAGTCCTGTAAGCTCATAATGCAGTATCCAATCTAGTGGACCAATCTATTCTACTATGGTTTATAATTTTTTCAAATATTTGTTTAATCTCTCTATTAGAAACTTCAGCTAACCCACTGGTTTGAGTATGATAGGCTGTAGAGATTCTGTGAATAATATTAAATTTTTCTACCAATCTTTGAATAAATTTATTCCTAAAATGGGATCCTCCATCAGTGATAATCATTCTAGGCATTCCGTATCTAGTGAAA
>NW_018220297.1:2071-2432 GCF_001263595.1 Phalaenopsis equestris
AAAAGTATCCATCTAGTTAACCTTGGTTTGGCATCCTTCTTTTACATCAGATATTTAATAGCAGAGTGATCAGTATGCACAACACATTTAGCTCCAATTAAATAAGATCTAAATTTATCTAAAGAATACACAATTGCTAGTAACTCTTTTTCAGTAACAATATATTTAATTTGTGCATCATTAAGAGTTTTACTAGCGTAGTATTTAACTTTAAAAATCTTTTCATACCTTTGTCCAAGAACAGCTCCATAGCATAATCACTAAAATCACACATCAGTTCAAATGGTTTCTCCCAATTAGGTGAAACTATAATAGGGGTTGTGATTAATTTTTCCTTTAATAACTCAAAGGCATTTAAACA
>NW_018220297.1:2556-3009 GCF_001263595.1 Phalaenopsis equestris
CTCTCTTACATTAGTAGGAGGTGTTAGTTTAGATATAACTTGAATTTTTGCAGGCTCTACTTCCATACCATCTTCCTAAATTTTATGCCCTAACACAATTCCTCCTTAAACCATAAATTGACATTTCTCCAAATTCATAACAAAATTAGTTCTTTCGCATAACTCCAAAACTTTTTCAAGGTAATTTAATCATGCATCAAATGATGTTCCAAATATAGAGAAATCATCCATAAATACTTCCAATCCATCATTAATTAACTTACTAAATATGGACATCATACATCTCTAGAATGTTGCAGGTGCATTACATAATCCGAAAGACATCTTCGAAAAGTAAAAGTTCCAAAAGGACTAGTAAATGTTGTCTTTTCATGATCCTCAGTAGCAATATGAATTTGATGATAACCGGTATATCTATCTAAAAAACAAAAATATTTGTGCCCATCAAGTCTA
>NW_018220297.1:3174-4360 GCF_001263595.1 Phalaenopsis equestris
GAATTGGACTTACCCACACACTATCTGAAATAGGATATATAATTCTAGTGTTTAACCATTTCAAAATTTCCTTCTTAACTACTTCTTTCATCATCAGATTTAATCTCCTTTATGGATCAACTCATGGTTTATATTGTTCATCTAATAGAATTCAGTGCATACAGACTGAAGGACTGATTCCCTTAATATCAGCTAAGGTCTAACCAAAAGCTTTCTTATATCTTTTTAATGTATCTAACAGTCTTTGCTCTTACTGATCATTTAATTCTGAAGATATAATAATAGGTAAACAGGTAAAGTAAATGTGTCTCCTAAAATTACATACTTCAAGTGGCAAGGCAATACTTTCATCTCAAGTTCAGGTGGTTTTATAATCGATGGAAATAGATTTTTATTGGCATTTTCTGTAATATCCAACATCTCAAATATTTTCTGAACACAATCTAATTCTTCATTTTCTAATTCACCCAAAATAACTTCGTCATTCTTTTCAAATTATTCCTTCTCTACAAAATGTTCTTCTTCTTCAAAATGTTTTTTATCTTCAAAATGTTCTTTAACATATTGGTTCAGTAGATGTTCAGTAATTTCCAACCGAAAACAATGATTATCTCTTTCAACAGCAGGGTATTTCATAGATTTTACAATGTTAAAAGTCACTTCTTGATAATTAACTCTCATAGTTAATTCCCCTTTTTGAACATCTATCATAGCTTTTCTAGTAGCTAAAAATGGTCTCCCTAAAATGATAGGTATTTCGTTATCTTCCTCCATATCTAAAACAATGAAATCCATAAGAAAAATAAATTTATCCACTTTCACTAACACATTTTCTATAACTCCCTTAGGATATGTAACTGAACGATCCACTAACTATAGAGTTACAGTGAGATTTCTCCTAATCCTAATCTTTTGAAAATTGATAGAGGCATAAGATTAATGCTGGCTCTCAAATCACATAAAGCTCTTCCATAAACTTTTTCACCGATAGCACCCGGTATAGTGAAACTGCCAGGATCTTTTAATTTTTCAGGAAGTTTTTCTGAATAATTGAACTACACTCTTTGCTAAATGAAACAGTTTCATTATCTGTTAACTTCCATTTTTTGTTCAGAATATCTTTCATAAATTTCACATAATTGGCATTTGCTCTAAAGCTTCTACGAAGGGAATGTTTACTGTTAGC
>NW_018220297.1:4708-5055 GCF_001263595.1 Phalaenopsis equestris
TAGCAGTTCTTTGATTTTGTAATTGATTTCCTTGAATTTGTAATTGATTTCCTTGATTCTGCAATTGTTGACCCATGTTTAATATCGGCTCTTTCATAGACAACTTCTTCTCCTTAATTTGAGTCTTACTGTTAAATCCTGGAGGATAAAAATGTCTATAGTTAATATTTCCTTGGTTAAAGAATTTCCTAATGGGTTCACTGGGTTGTTTGCCCATTATTGATTTGTAGAAGAATTGTTATTCCAAATAAAATTTGGATGACTCTTCCAACCTGGGTTATAATAGTTTGAATAAGGGTTGCAAGGGTTGTGGGGTCTATTAATATCATTTAAGGTCTCATATGAAG
>NW_018220298.1:0-733 GCF_001263595.1 Phalaenopsis equestris
ATTGCTCTACTTGATCCAATGGTCACTAAAAATGTCAACAAATTTGTTAGAAAATTCCTTGGTTTCTAGCTTCTTACAAATACTAACAGCAAAATTTGGATTCTATGCAGAAAGGAAATCCTTTGCACTGTTCTTAAAGAAGGAGATCAATTCATCCATCTACAACTCAATTTCAGTCACTATCAAGGTTTTGCTACCTTCATTTATGCTGGTTGTACAACTACTGCAAGACTGGACCTATGACAATAATTACTAGAGCTCAGTTCCTCTATTAAGAATTTCTGGTTAGTTGGGGGTGATTTCAACAGCCTCTCTTTTCTTTGTGAGAAGAAGGGAGGGAGATCTCCTGATATTAGTCGAATTAACACATTCAATGATAACATTCAGTCTGCTGGTCTCTTTGATTTGGGGTTCAAAGGTCCTAAATTTACTTGGAGAAGGGGGAAGATCTGGGAGAGGCTTGACAGATTTCTGGTAAATGACTTATGGTTTAGAGAGTTCCTCCATACTTCTGTCCAACATCTGGCTATGAGTGGGTCTGATCATAGGCCCTTTCTTATTCAAATATCTTCATCCTCTACTAAACCTAAAGCTAATTTTAGATATTTGAACATGTGGTCTAAGCATGGTGATTTTATTAACCAAGTGGCTAAGTCCTGGACTGATGTCCACCATCACATTCCTGGTATCAAGCTTTGGTTGTTACAAAAAAAACTCAGCAAACATCTCACAA
>NW_018220298.1:1003-2301 GCF_001263595.1 Phalaenopsis equestris
TATAGGAGGAAAAGCAATACAATTCATAAAATCCTTTCTCAGGAGGGGCACTGGATTACCAATGCTGAGGGAATTGCTAATGATGTTGTACATTATTTCCAAAAATTATTCAGGAATAACTCAACTGTTAACTCTACCATCAATGCAACACTGTTTGACAAAGAAAGGGAATTTATCAATAGTCTATCCCTTACTAACATCGCTGATGAAAAGGAAATTTGGGAAGCTCTTAAATCCAGAGACAATACAAAGGTGGCTGGCCCTGATGGTTTCTCTGCTGACTTCTACAAAAAGGCTTGGCATGCTGTGAAGGGTGAGGTTATTGCCACTGTCCAAAGCTTTTTCTGGGGGGCTGACCTCCCCAAATATTTCTCCTCATCAACCATTACTTTAGTGCCTAAAGACAAAACTCCTTGCAAATGGGAGGATTACAGACCCATTAGTCTCACTTCTGTCACCTCAAAGATAATCAGTAAAGTCTTGGCCACCTAAACAAGCTCATCAGTAGGAATTAGTCTGCCTTCATCAGGGATAGAAACATTGTGGATAATGTGCTCTTGGCCCAAGAATAAGTGTTGGACTTGGACAGAGTCACTAGAGGAGGCAATCTAATTTTCTAATTAGATATAAAAAATGCTTATGATACTATAAGCTGGAGTTTCATTGAACAGGTTTTGATTGCTAGAGGTTTCTTATCCTCCTTTGTCTCTCTTATCAGCAGATGGCTGTCAAATAATTTCCATTCAATACTCATCAATGGATCCACTCATGGGTTTTTCAGTGCTTCTAGAGGCATAAAACAAGGTGACCCTCTTTCCCCTACCATCTTTATTCTAGCTTTTGACTACTTATCAAGAATTTTGAATGAGTTGGCATCCAGGAAACCCCATTCTCTTTATAGTCACAAATCTTCCTTATTAATCAATCATATGGCCTTTGATGATGACACATAATCTTCACAAAAGCTTCCAAATGTGCTGTCAAATTATTATTGCAGAATCTGGAGACCTTTCAGGATGTTTCTGGAATGAAATTCAATAAACAGAAGTGCCTCTCCATCTACAGTAAGCAGTGCATTAATGAGTTTAAATCCTGGGTTGCTGATTTCACTGGTTTCAAAAACAGTATCCTTCCTATGAAATATCTGGGGGCTGTTCTTATCAAAGGAAGAACTAAGAATATTCAATTTGATCACATAATTGACAAGGTACAAAGTAAATTGCATGCTTGGGAGAATTCCTTTTTATCCAATGGGGGTAGAATTACACTTCTCAAAAGTGTTCTTTCTGCCTTGCCAT
>NW_018220298.1:4058-13388 GCF_001263595.1 Phalaenopsis equestris
TATATATATATATATATATTAAATTAAATCGGGCGTCTGGATATCCATTCTGACAATCGACAACAATAAGGGTAAAATTATAATTATCCTAAATTATTATGACTTGGAAGTTAATCTAATTGGATGATCCTATGGTAGTGGGGTTGGGCTAGGAAGATCATAACTTACTCATTTAAAGCCCCTTAATTGGTGATCAATGTAATATTTTAATGAGAATTAAATCCACTTAATTTTATATCTCTAATTATTGCAAATTTATCATGAAAACTTGACTTAAGGGTTTAGTAGTGAGTTAGGACTGATTTAAACTTGCTTAATGAGAATTAGAAAAAGGAAACTAAATGAATCATGGATAACTTCAAAGCACTACAAGCCCAACTTTAATCATAAGTCCAAGATCCTAAATGATTTAAGTTTGTCCTTAAGGGCATCTAGTTACATAACTCTTAAATAAAAAATCGAGTGAAGGTTTAAGTACCCTGCTCATGCGATAATTAAAACATCAAGGTTCATTGAGCATAGGATAGATTAATTACCACAGAATATAAATTTAACTTTGGATGATTAATTAATCAATATAATAAGTCCAAATGAACTTGAAACGGTTCAAAGGGTTCTTAAAGTTGTTTAGGGTTATGCCCAAACACTTTTATGATCTTTTGGATATTTTGAAAAACTTATTATTATTTATTCAAAAAAATCATCCATCAAAACTTTTAGGGATCCTCCAAACTATGTTTTGGGATCCGATAATTCACCTAAATCAATAAAAATGCCCTACACTACTTGTCCTACATTAATTAGACCCAATGCTCAAGGATTAGCTTCTTCTATAAGGTATTTAAATCCTTGTGAGCATATGAAGATATTTGTTTTTGCCACATATGAATCATCACGCTTGTGTAAGTCTCAGGTTTAGGTAGCTAGGGCGGTGACAATAAAGCTAATGTCTGCTCAACAAGGGATACAAAGTAGGATTTAGAATAGTATCTCCTACCTTAAGGACCTTCAACAAAAGGAGAAGGTAAGGACCGATGGTACTATTCACCAACTCTTGATAAGAATGTTTCCCCTGATACTCTTAATTTGCTTGTAGTCCTAGCTCAATCAAACTAATTAACCTGTGGACTGCATTAGTCTATAAAAAAATTACAAAAATAAAATTTCTTTTGCATGTTAAAGTAAATTCTACATGCATGAAAATTTAAAAAAAATGAAAATTTGTAAAGGTCCACAGTTAATCAGAATTTGTAAAGGTCCACAATTAATTACTTTCACTTGATCAAAGTAATTAACCAAAGTGAAAGTATCAATTCTTTGTTGAGCAAGAAGGCCTGACCAGACTCTTTGAGAGAAGCTACAAGTAAAAAATATATGTTCTAAATATTCTTCTTCAGCATTGCACAAATAGATGATAGAAGGACCCCTCAATCCCTTCATCTTTAAAATTTCATTAGTGGGAAGCAAGGAATACCAAAGTCTCCAATAGAAAAAGGGCATGGAAGGCATTAGAAGTTTTCCCCATATGACCTTGCCCCAAACCACCAGATACCAATGGAAAAATTTATAGTATATATATATATATATATATATATTAAATCTCACTCTTCCCATGTTGGTGACCAATAAGTCCATAGTTATTTAATTTGTGATGTCGTTAAGGGTTGTTTCATAGGGTATAAAATGTTTGTTGAGTATAGGACACCCAAAGAAAATTACTCCTTGCTCATAATTGTTTAATATGTGAAGTTGTTAAAGGTTGTTTCATAGGTTTTAAAATGTTTTCTGGGTATAGGCCAACCAAAGGAAATTACACCTTACCCATTGTTGTTTAATTTGTTATTTTGTTGAAGGTCGATTTATTTTAGGCGTGTTATTATGTAGGATTCTTCCCCTTTGATTAATGTTGGGTTTTACACCAGTTATTGGGTGTTTACATCTTCCTTTCTCAACCTACACTGAAAATTGTTAGAAGCATTATTTAAATAGAATGTTAGTTGTAGCAAACAAATATTGCATTGCATTTCTTCCATCTTCAAATCATCTAATGATACAACAATGATAATATAATCATTGATACCCACTTCCAGGTACACTCACACTATGGCAGCTCACACAATTTTACGTGTCGTATCATTAATATTAATTTTTTTATTCTGAAATGTCAATCCCATAGGGAATGAGACAATTAGAATTAGGAGAAGTTCCAACTTACTAGGTTTAGTTCTTTGCCTGGAATTTAGATTAAGGTAGATCTCTAAAAACTAATTCTATGGTATTGCAATCAGTTTTAAATGTTAAATCCCATAGAAACCTTACTTATCCTAATTGGATTAGTGATTATCATGGTATAGAGATACTTTCCCTCGAAATGATACAAGTGGAGTGTAAGAAAAGTAAAGTGTCAATTGTGAATGTTGTTAATGACAAATATGAGCAACTCTCTTCTTTACCTTATCCTAAATGCATAAAGAAGTTTGGTTAAATTAGCTTCAATTTCTTAAATCCCAACTTGAACCCTTGAAAGACTATTTTCCTAACATTTGCATCTCCCTACAAAGTACTTCTACTATACTCTATAGATCAATGTGAATAACCAAGTTGTTCTAACATAACTCTCACAAGTCATTATGGTTCACAACACATTTTAACAATTCACTTTGCCAGAATAAAAAGTAAATGAAGAATCAAAGGTTACTCATCACACTAAGAACTCAAAAATGATTTTAAGAACATTTTGAACTCCTACACATCCTACTTAATCATCACAAGGAAAAATAAAATTGAATTACTCAGAAAGCATCATTGGAAATAAGAAAATTCACTAAATAATTATGTTTATAGAAATAAAATAATAATTATACACAATAATTAGCTTTCTGTCCTTCAAAAAGCTCTGAGAATGCTCTCCTAAAGATCTCTTGATCCCTTGCTGCTCTCCTGAATACTCTCCTCACAATACAACTCAATTCGTCATGAAATCGCTCATAAATACTCCTCACTCTTTCCCAGCTTATAGCTCTCTATTCCCTCCTCAGTTCATCCTCTTCAAAAGACTTTAGAAAATCTTATCATTAAGCTCTCTAGTTGTCTAAATAACTCCCCACATCTTCTACACGAACTACTAAAAACTACCTCAGACAATTGCTCGCACTAAGAGACTTGCGCCTAAGAGTCAGTCTCCCTGTCTGCCAAGTTGTGTGTGGGCACCTAAGCACACATGGGTCTGGCGCATGGGCACCTGTAATGTAGCGCCTTGGCACCCAATTGCTTGTCTCTTGGGTTGACTAGTACAATTTTATATGAATGTTATATTGGGTTCTAATCAAATAGGGCATAAAGTTATCAAAAGGATATGCTATAGCCAAAAGCTCCTTCTCAGTAGTGGTACGATTAAATTGAGCTTTGTTAAGAGTCTTACTAGCATAATATATAGCTTTAAACATCTTATCGTGTCATTCTCCTAAAAGTGCAGCTTAGTCACTAACATCACACATTAAATCATACAATTTTCCTCAATTAAGTGAGAAAACTATAGAAGCCATGACTAACTTTTCTTTCAAGGAATTGAAGGCATTTAAGCATTCATGGATAAAATTAAATAGGACATAGTTCTCTAAAAGATGGCATAGAGGTTTAACGATTCTAAGAAAATCATTAATATATTGCTTATAAAATCTAGCATATCCTGAAAACTTATAACTTCTCTCACAATAATAAGTGGGGGGAAGTTGTTCTACAACATGAATCTTTGCTGGTTCCACTTCCATACCACTTTTAGAAATTTTATGACCTAACATAATTCCTCCAAAAACCATGAATTAACAATTCTTCAAATTAAGAACAAAGTTGGTCTCTTCATAGCATTTCATCACCTTTGCCAAATGATCTATGCAAGAGTTAAATGAAGGTTCAAACACTAAAAAAACATCCATACAAACTTATATTCCTTTCTCAATTGGGTCGCAAAAAATAGACATCACGCACTGTTGTAATGCAGCAGGTATGTTACAAACCCTAAAGACATTCCTCGAAGTGCAAAAGTCCCATATGGACTCGTGAATGTTGTCTTATTTAATCCTTAGAAGCAATAGGTTGATGCAGGTAGATTTAGTGTGTTAATTCTGTAAATCTTTTTCAATATTACAAAATACACAAGACAGATACAATAACAAATATGTACATTAATCCCAACAAATTAACTTCAGTTAAAATAGTTTATTTTTTAAAAATCTTTAAACTGTCAAATCCCCTTAAAAATAATGCAAGTGTACGTATCCCTCAAGTAATAAAGGGCTCTAATGAAGTCCTAGATATCGATCTCACAGGAAAGTTGGAAGTGCCAATAAATAAGTTCTTAAGATTATAATGTAAAGTACAATTTTTAAAACTACAAAAAATAAAGTGGTAAATGAATGCTAATTAAAATGCGGTTGAAATACAAAGTTAACTAAATTAAATACTAAACTTCCAAAATTAAACTTACGAAGATTAAACTAAATTTTTGTGACAGAAAGTTCAAATTTAAGAAAGCAACATTCCCCTTTACAATGAGTATATGTATTATGAAGAAATTAAAATTATTTGAAAATTATTTGAAAATATATAAAATATATATAAAAACTATTTTGTGCCAAATATGAGCAATCATATTCTGTACCCTCTTTTGAGTGCATAAAGAATATTAACTAATCCAGGTTTGTTCCCTAATTTTGTAGTTAGGCTGGGAGGATACCGACAGTGACTTTATATATGCAATAAAATATAAGATAAATATGGACGTATTAAATATTCAATAATTGTAAAGTCACACTTATCAACGCAAGTATACGTATCGCTCAAGGAATATAGGGCTCTAATGGAGTCTTAGATATCGATCCCTCAGGGAGTAGTTTAGAATTACAGACTAAGACCTCAAAAAAGCAATACTTTAATCACAAAAACGATGTTCAATTTGCTTATCTGTCACTAATAAGCAAATGAAATAGATAGATAGTTTTAATAACTAATAAATAACTAATGATATAAACTAGGGTTTAATTGTGATATTCAATATATAATAAAGCATCCTTCTCCTTGTCAAGAAATTATAGTGAATGGATAAAATGAATTAGTTCAATTTATATTGTGCCAAATAGGAGCATACCTAT
Organism: Phalaenopsis equestris; assembly: GCF_001263595.1. Classification (NCBI taxonomy): domain Eukaryota; kingdom Viridiplantae; phylum Streptophyta; class Magnoliopsida; order Asparagales; family Orchidaceae; genus Phalaenopsis; species Phalaenopsis equestris. Next base: position 9,209 of record NW_018220298.1, read on the forward strand.
TCTTTACTCCTTAGTCCAGGCATAAAGAACATTGACTAATCCTATGCTTGTTTACTGAATCTGCGGCTAGGCTGGGAGGATATCGACTCTCACTTTGGAGCTCTCACGTTCCCCTCACCTGAGGGCTAACATCTACACTTCAGCACCCAAATGATGAAGCCGAATTGGGGATTTTAGTTTGTCACTCTAAAATCTCCAATTCTATGCCCGATAATAACATTTCCCTATTTATTTTCACCCAACTTCCAAGGGCTTTGACCTCCATAAATCTGGGATGTAATCTTCACTTTAGTTGTAAAACTCAACATATTTTAACAAATCAATTGGCCAGATTGAAAGTAAATTAAGATCAAAGTGAAAAGATCATCACAATTTCTTAAACATTTTCATGGCTTCACCAATTCAAATCACCATTTCACAAATCTCGAGATAAGGAGAAAGACAGAGAAAACTACTCAGAACTCATGGGGAAAACACAACAAAACTTAGAATATATATATAAAATCAAAGTCATACAAACTACAACAAGTAAATAACTGATCTCTAAATTCTCCCCAAGAACACTCCTTGGAGTTCCTCTGAATCTCTTCATTTCTTTACAACACACAGAATTCCTCTTCGAAGTAGCAAGGAGGAAGAAATCTCTCACTTTCCCTCCCCTCTTACAATTTCTCGAAGAAATTCTCACAATTGTTACACATTAATAGAACCTCTCTAACCTCTAGGGCCTCTAAACTCTCACCACCTCCTCTAGACTCCCTTAATTTTCGGCCAAAATGTTCTTTTAAAGTTTTGGATGAGCTTTCTCAAGAGTTGCCTAAGCATCCCTTAAAAGTTTGGCTTTATGCAAAGCTTGAGTTGGCATAACCGTCGATCTCACCGTTGGCGGCCTCGACGGCACCATCGGCGGACTTCTGAAGAATTTTGACCTGTAGTCTCGGGAAAAACTAGCCATCGGTGAGGTCGAGGGCGTCGTCGGTGGCCTAGTTAAAATCTTCACATTTTGGTCATTTTCGCTCCAAATTTGCTCCTTTTTGTATCTTTTTGCTCCAATGACCCTAATTCCTCATTCCTGCAATAGAACATTAAAAATACCTTTCTTTAAAGTGCAATATCATTAAAAACAGTATAAAATAGGTATGAAAATCTCAACATATTTTCCTTTGGTCAAAATCCCTCAAATTTAACTATTACTTCTCCTCAAGTAATTTTAGTACTATATAAAAATTATGATCTACTGCAGTAAAATTTTAATTCAGAATTACTATAAGTTTGATTTAAATAAATATCATAGTGAGATTTTCAGAAAAAATTCAAGTAATTGATTTAACTTTATAGCCACAAGATTATCTAGTCATCAAGTTTTAAGAGTTCTAGTCTTTTACTTATTTCAAGAATGACTATATGTTGTAATATTAAGTCACTTAGAATGTTCAAGAGATAGGAACTTCATGAGAAATCTACTAGTAAAAGACTTATTCCATAAATATAAGTTCAGGAATGTATTTAAGTTTTCCCTTTATGTAGGTCCAGTGAAGCCAATTTTTTATTAGGCATCTCCTCAAGCTTCTCCTCACTTTTATATATATTTTTTTCTTTCTTTTCTTTTCTCTTTTTCATTTGGATTGCTTTCAATCCTATATATTTTTCTTTTCTTTCAGGGATTGTTGTAAATCCTTTCTTTTTCTTTTTTCAAGTGAGGATTAATCTTTTCTCCTCAAATGAATTTCCAGATTCATAATACTTCAAAATATAGTTTCCTTTACTTTAAATAGTTAATTATAATTGTATTCTCTTATACTAAATATCTTAAGTTACAAAATTAATTTTTATTACAAAAACATTTATTTAAATCAACCATAATAATTAAATAGTTACAAAAATATAGTTGCCTGAATTAAATTCACTACATAAAATCATATAAATAATTTTTTAAAATATTGAAATAGAGGACATCTAATAGTTAATCTTTTTCTTCCCTCCCCCAAACTTAATTTTTTAAATATGAAATAATACAACATATAAATTTTTACTTCACCTGGTCTGTAATATTAGGAGTTTTCTACACATATAAATCATTAGAGGAATTTCTGGATAATGAAATTTTGAAATAAGTATAAAACTAAAACAAGCACAACATTTCCTAACACAATCACAAAACTAAACAATTAAAACTTTTTAAAAAAAATGCAAAAATTAAAATCACATTACAATCCACAATTCTACTTAATATCCATTGAACTTCACATGCACATTTAACTACCACACTAACTTTATAAAAATTTAAAATATTCAAGTACACAAAATGAAAGTCCAAATACATAAACATCCATTTCTATTACAAAAAGATGACATAAAATAAAAATACAAACATAAGTACATCAATTTCATTCTATATCAAAATCCCAAGCTATATCTTCATCGCCTTGATCAGCAGGTGGATTGGGTTGATACTGAGTATATCGAGGGCATTCAGGAAATGTAACATCAGGCTCTCCTCTGTAGTGTCGGGCATGAGCTTCATAAATCAGAGAGGGTAGGGGAACTAAAAGGTGAAAGGTCAAAACTTGTAGAGGGGTCATCTCTACTAGTAGAAGGTTCTTAACTTCTACTCCCAGTTATCCATTTCTCATGGGATTCATAAGTCTTCAAATTAGCTTTACTAATGGGTTTCATAGGATAAACCCATTCTTCATCTCCAAATTCTACTCCATAAAGTTTGCAAATTGCATAGATAAGTCCAAGATGTCCTAGACATCCACTAGTCTCACTCCTTGCCGTAGTTAATATATTCTTAAGAATTACTCTCCCCACATTTATAATTTTACTATTCTTAATACAAAAATTCAGAATAACTCTATCTCTAGTTACCTCACTATGGTGATAGGTCGGTAACAGAGTAGAGGAAATGAAATAGTGTCACGACTTAGAGGTGGCATTCAACATGGAAGCAGAAAAATTTACCCTTTCTCGCTGCTTTATCTTCCATATTCCTTTCCCATCAGTGAGAAAGTTGATCACATCATTGAGGAGGCCTACTATTGTATTAAAGGATTCATATTGGCAGCTGTAAGAGTCTGGGACTTCATAAAAAGTGTTGATGCAGGTGGCAGTAAACTCAACAGGGAATCCACATACTTGAATGATTCCGTCATCAGATAAATCACATTGGCGTAGAACTCCTTCACAACATTTGCATCAGCTTTATTGGTGGTGTAACAAAAGTTTTTTCACCTCCGCTCGGCAATAACTCGTTTGATTTTTCCTCCCGGACTTTCAAAAACTTGATCTTGTATGCACTTTTTTCCTTTAAATATGGAAGTAAATTTTGTTGGAGCCATCGCATTGACGAAGCGAAACTCGTCGAACTCAATTCTTCTCTTTTGTCATGGAGCCATTTTAATCTAATCAAATTATAGAAAAATTCCACAAATTACTTCAAATATGTAAATCATGGCTTCCAATAGTAATTCTAATAAGATCCATGAATCTCTTCCCAAATTTTCTTTACATCCCCAAATTTTTTGGATCTCCTCAATGTGGGAGAAATTCATGGTGAAAATCAAATATTTTTAGCTTGGAGTGAAGCTCTTACATAGAGATGATCAAATCCGGTGTAAAAAAGCCTTGAAATTGCCTCCTAATCCAAGATCTCTCAAGCCTTGGCTCAAAAATGACTTTTTTAGGAGGAAGGGGATGATGAATAGTGACAGTTGACTGGTCAAAATCACGGTTAAAGGTGTTTTTCGTGAGCTCACCATCGGCGGGGTCAATGGCGCCGTCGGCGCGCTTAATTGGAATGTAAATCCTAAGTCTCAGGAAAATCTCTCCGTCGGCGCCGTCGGGGGCGACGTCCGGCGTAGAGGGCCGCGTCGGCGGGCTCTATTGATTTTGTCCAAATTTTGGTTTTTTACAATTTCGATCAATTCCAAGCCTAAAAGACATCCGTTTAATCATTAATTTTAAATAACTAAATGATGTACTTAGCACATATAAACTTTCACAACACAAAACATCACATTTATATATAAATTCTAAGGGGTACAATATACGTTACATAACACACCTAAGTTTGGTACTTTCTCAACCTCAATACATTAAATCAGCGTCGCAATTTAAGCCACAACACTCAAAATGCTGAAAACAAAATATCTTATGCTTAGTCTCAACTATACAGAGA
>NW_018220298.1:13475-14961 GCF_001263595.1 Phalaenopsis equestris
CTCGGTACTCGATTCTCCTCTGAGATCACCCATTGATTGCACATGAACGAAGAGGTTGTAGAAGGGTCGGAATGGAAATTCTTCAGTCGAATCCTCCTCAATTAATTTCATCCTCCTTATGAATCGTATCAAACTATCTTCTAAATGTCCAGAATGTTCGAAATGTTCCTTCATCCTCCAGTCCAGATGATTGAAGAAATTGAAGATATTATTAATCGCATTCATGGCATTTTGTACCTCCTTTTCTAATTTCTTGATTCGACGCAGGATCACCAGACACTTATCAGGGACTAAGGGTTAAACTGGCAGTGAATTCTGAGATGATTGATCTACTATAATGACCATCATTTTCATCTTGAAAAACTGGGAATCTTTCAGTTGGATCCAAAGGCTTCCAAGGTACCAGTACCTTTTCTCAATTTTCAGAGGACACTTGGAACTACTGTAAAGTAAGAAAATTGTGGAGGGGTGTCCAAGCCCATAAGTTAATCTGTGAACGATCAGGCCCAAAACTGACTTCACAATTATAGATCCAATGTCGATCGATAGTCCCCTTTGGATGCACTTTGGATGCATCCCCTTTGGATGCAGTAATTCAAAATGGCACTTTCTTTAGAAACTTTACCGATCTTCATTGTCGGTAACAGTTTCAAAAAAATTAAAAAGTGCCAATATTTTGAAATGGGATTCAGAAGTGTTGCAAAAAAACTAACATACTCGTTTTCTCTTGTTTCCCAGTCTTCAGTTTTGTCCGTTAAATATTGGTAAATCTCATTCATCTGGTTTCTCATTGGGACGAAATTAGAATATATAATTCGTTGATCCATGCAGGAGTGAAAGTGATCCATCTTCCTCGCACATAAACAACTCCTTGGTTGATTCCATGTAAATTTGCATAAAATTCTTTTACCACTGGAACCACCACAGCAGTAGTAGTGTAGCATAGCACTTCCCATCTTCACCGCACTATCGTTTCTTCGATGTGAGTATTCAGCACGTTGCAATTCAATTTGCAATTCACGAATCCTCATTCTTTGATAAATCTTTTCTTCGTTAGCAACTTGTTGAAGATTCGCTGCTCTTCCGCATTAATAAACTTTTGCCAATTGAAAACTCGCATTCTGGGATTATCAGAGGAATTGGATGCCATAGGAATGAAATTTGTAGTGTTTCACTTCATTTTTGGAGGGAAAATATGAACTAGAATTTGAATTTTTGAGCTTAGAAAGACTATTCCCGCCCAAAAACCGCCAAAAATCGCCATTTGAATCAGCATAATCGCCAATTCACCGGTCTCGCCGTCGGCGGGGGCAATGGCACCGACGGCGAGCTTCTGTATTAATTTTTTCTGGACTCTCGAAAAAAACCCACCGTCGGCGGCATCGAGGGCGCCGTCGGCGTCCCCGACAAAATTTTCAGAGTTTCGCTCTGGTCCGAATGCGTTCCAATTTTTTTTCATGGATCCAATTTTTAAGATGTTTCAAGG
>NW_018220298.1:21264-22154 GCF_001263595.1 Phalaenopsis equestris
TAAAACAGTGCATTCTAATTCCAAATCGTAGGTTATAAGATTTTCAGGTCCAAATTTACTCATACAATTTGAAATCAGTACTCAGTAATATAATTAATTAAATATAAATATAAAAATAAGTTGTAATTTAAGTAAAAATTTTCTAATAATCCTAATTTGTCCGTTACTCTGATCGTAATTTTACTCAATCACTCCCCAACAATGGGGCCAAAAAATTTGACAGCTATGCAATAAAATATAAGATAAATATGGGTGTATTAAATATTCAATAATTGTAAAATCACACTTATCAACGCAAGTATATGTATCGCTCAAGTAATATAGGACTATAATGGAGTCCTAGATATCGATCCCACAGGGAGTAGTTTAGAATTACAGACTAAGACCTTAGAAAAGCAATACTTTAATCACAACAACGACGTTCAATTTGCTTATCTGTCACTAATAGGCAATTGAAATAAAGAACTTTGACTAATCCTATGCTTGTTTATTAAATCTGCGGTTAGGCTGGGAGGATACCGGTTCTCACTTCGGAGCTCCCACGTTCTCCTTACCTGAAGGCTAACATATACACTTCAACACCCAAAGGATAGGACCAAATTGGGGATTTTAGTCTATAACTCTAAAATCTCCAATTCTACGCCCGATAATAATATTTTCCTATTTATTTGCACCCAACTTCCAAGGGCTTTGACCTCCCTGAATCTTAGATGTAATCTTCACTTTAGTTGTAAAACTCAACATATTTTAACAAATCAATTGGCCAGATTGAAAGTAAATTAAGATCGAAGTGAAAAGATCATCACAAATTCTATAACAATATCAAGGCTCAACCAATAAGAATCACCATTTCACAAAATCTCAAGACAAGGAGAAAGACAGAGAAAACT
>NW_018220298.1:22451-51051 GCF_001263595.1 Phalaenopsis equestris
CCCTCCACTAGACTCCCTCAATTTTTGGCCAAAAGGTTCCTTTAAAGTTTTGTATGAGCTTTCCCAAGAGTTGACTAAGCATCCCTTCCAAATTTGGCCTTATCCAAAGCTTGAGTAGGCATAACCATCAATCTCTCCGTCGGCGGCCTCGAGGGCGCTATCGGCGGACTTCTGAAAAATTTTGTTCTGTAGTCTCGGGAAAAACTCGCTGTCGACAGAATCGAGGGCGTCATCAGCGACATAGTTCAAATCTTCACATTTTGGTTCTTTTTGATCCAAATTCGCTCCTTTTTGTATTTTTTGGTCCAATGACCCTAATTCATCATTCCTGCAACAAAACATTAAAAATACCTTACTTTAAAGTGCAATATCATTAAAAACAGTATAAAATATGTATGAAAATCTCAACATATTTTCCTTTGGTCAGATACTTCACTTTCGCCGCCACTCTAAGGCTCTCACTTCTCCCTCACTTGAGGGCTAATAGTCTCGCATTAGTTTCCAATCGACTAGACCAAATTGAGGATTTTAATCGGTCAACTTAAAATATCCAATTCTGCATCCAACAAAGTATATTTCCCTATTTATTTGCACCCAACTCCATGGATGAAATACTCTCCCATGAAATCAAATGTGATTCTCCACATGTTGTAGAAATCATAGCCCTTTATAAACATATGAATTCTGAGTAATCATAGTCCATATGTGATCCTTCTCAATTGGCCATATCAAAAATTAAATGAAGATCAGAATTCAAATCATCACAAATTATTGATATTTAAAATCATATAAAATAAACTCAATTCTTCACAAAACCATATCTCAAAGTAGGGAGAAGGATAAAGAAGATTACTCATAATTCATGAGAAGGATGTGATAAAAGACAGATTTTGCATATAAAAACAAGTTTACAAAACAAAATAAATAAAAAACACAACTTATCTCACAATCCTTCCCAAGAAAATCACTAGAAGTTCTCTCCAAGCCTTTTATTTTTTACAAGCACTCTCAATTCTCTCTTAGAAGTGTAATGAAGAAGAAATCTTTCACCTTCTCTCTCCTCTTACAATGCTTGAAGAAAATCTCCAAGCCCTTAACTTTCTCTCTCTCTATCTAACTCTCATTGGTTTCACGCCACCTCCACGCACACCACCTCTTAGCCCTAGACTTCCCTCTCCTTTTGTCAAAGGATGCCTCCCTCCAAAATAAAATCAAAATTACCTCCAAAATTCTATCCAAGAGTCAACGCTTTTGAATTCAAAAGACATGTTCATTGATCCAAGAGACATATCCCTTCATAAAAGAATCTTTTATAGTATCTAGATGCATTGAATTACTCCAAGAGGTGTTTAGAACAAGCGTCCCTTTGAGAATTCATGCAAAATTTGTCTCAATCCAACTTAATTAACAAAAATTTGTCCCTGGCACTTCTAGCTCCAAAACTGGCGTATCATGTGCCAACTCTCTGTCAAATGGTGCATCTATTGCCAATCTAGCGCATCATGTGCCAATTTGCTGAAGATCGCACTATTCTGGGTTTTGGTGCATCTGGCTCTAATCCGACGCATTTGGCGCCAATCCGATGGATCTGGCCCCAATCTGGCACGTCTAGTGCCAATATGAAGCATCATTAGCCAATCTGGTGCATCTTGCGCCAGAATATGAAAATTAACTGTTTTGGCTCCAAATTTCGTTCATTTTGCTACTTTTGCTTCAAATGCCAAAAATTGATATACCTGCAACAAAAGGATGAAAATACCATTCTTTAAAGTACAATATCACAAATAATAAGCATAAAATAAATACTTAAAACTACATATTATTTTGGTGTATCATAGGTATCTATTGATACCCATAATATCCATATAAAAAGCAAAAATATCGATGGTTAGCTAGCCTATCCAACATCTGATCTAGAAAAGGGTAAATGAAAGTGATATTTCCTAGTGGCTTAATTTAATTTCCTATAATCGATACATATAAGACACCCAGCTTTGCAATGAAAGTGGTCATTCCAACATCTAATCCATATGGCTTTTTTTACATTGCAACACTGATCTCTAAGAATTTTCCTTAAAATAACACCATCTAGCATTGCAAAGTTTGGTGGCCAGTACTGTGTTGCTATATTTAAATTAAATTTCTCCCTAAAATCACCACATATTTGATTTAATGAAAAAAATAACTAATTATTGTAATAAAAAGTCAAATAACATAAGTTTAAACATATTTTAGCTATGGCTTTACATTTATTCAACCTATTTAAAAATCTTTAAGAAGTCGCTTTTCAACTAATTTCTTAAGAAAATCTTTAAATAATTTTAAGAAGTAGCGAAAACCTCAGACAATATTAAAAAATAAGCCTAAGATAGTGTCGGTTGTGGACAAAGTAAGCATTCAATACACATTAAAGCTAAAATGTTGTCATCATCACCACCTCAACAACAACAATAGTAGTCAAAGCTAGTACTAATGAGAGATTTTTTATGTCCTTTCAATGAAAGGATGAAGAATACTTATTCCCTTAAGTGGTAAGTGATTAGAATGATTTTTAAGAAGATGATGAAAAAATTGACTTTTAGTTACATAAAGCTCGGAAGCCATAAGAGGTAGATAAGACTAATAATCCAAACAACTGACTATATCTTTTGTTAGCTTGGGCTAATGATTTTTGATATGTTTACCTTCAAGGTCTAGTTTGAAAAGAATCATAAATCTAAAGAGCCCATCATATCGAGAGAGCAGCTCATAGATATGATTTATGGGTTTGTGAAGGCCATTTAATGAAAGTCTTTAACCTTTTTTAGTCAATTCAAAATTGAGGAAGGTTAGACTCCTTCATTGTCTCAAATATATAAAAAAATCATTTCTAAAGTTTAACATTCACACAAACATATGAAGAATTCTACAGATTCATCGTCTGGATTGTTCCACTAGTTTTAGAGGGCAACTCAAGAAAGATCAAAACCAATATGCAAAAGAAGAATCTTACACTAGTGGAGACTAAAGACACCAGTGCTTTAGAAATTGAGAGTCCAGTAAAGGGTGTTATCTTTATGGATGGAGTAAAACCTTCATACACCCCCTTGCATATAGATTATGAGCTTGTAGTCTTCTACTTGCTACTTCATTGATGGATTTAGATCATACAAATTAGTCTTTAGTTTTGAGTCTCCTTGTTGTCTTCAAGAGTAATGACCCACTTTTTTTTGGGGTATATAACCACCACAGAATTCTTATTTTCTTACATGCTTAACACCTTAAATTTTATTTTTATAACCATAAGACTAAAATATTTGATATTAAAACACAAATATTACCTTCACTAATTTTTTAAAAGTTAAATACGCATTTTCATGTCCCCCCTTCCCTCACAACAAAATAAAAAACTCTCTTAGTCAGCATATATTTCTCTTAAGACCTCTTATTTGCTTTGTGTGGTTGAATTTGCAATATGGATGAAAGAGAGTGGTTGATTTGTATATAAAAAGTTGTGGGTTGTCTTAGACTAAAAACGTGTTCCGGGTGGTCTAAATGCAAACGTGCGGCCTATGCTTTCTTCCTCTTTGTCAAACTAGCCCACGAGAGAGAGAGAGAGAGAGAGAGAGAGAGAGAGAGAGAGAGAGAGAGAGAGAGAGAGAGAGAGAGAGAGAGAGAGAGAGAGAGAGAGAGAGAGAGAGAGAGAGAGAGAGAGAGAGAGAGAGAGAGATGAGACCAAAGAGCACCTTATCAAGCTCCGGCGGATTCCAACCATGGCAATCTCCAGTACCTTATCTCTTTGGAGGTCTGGCAGCAATGATGGTGCTCATTGCCATGACACTCATACTTCTTGCCTATTACCAACACGAATCATTGGCCGTGGAGAGCCGACCGAAGAAGTCTGAGATTTCTACGACGGAGATGGAGCGGGGTGTGGTGGTCATCATGGCCGGAGGTGAACTGCCATGATGACATTAAACTAAGGGTAATAGTTTAACGGTTCTTCTTTAAGAGAAAATTTTGGTGACATTCTTATTAGTTGGTTTAATTTGTCGATTAACGCAAATACTTGTAATGTTTTTTGTAATAGCTATTGGAACTTTGATATTTTTATAAATGCTCATGGTAATTTCATTAATCTTATTAGTAAAATTACCATTTCTCATGGTTATTCTTGTTTCTGGAATAATGATAACATTTACCATTACAAGTTTGTGTATTTCTACGTATATGAAACTTTTCCTTGTGTGGATTGGTTTAAACTTATCTGGTTTAAAGGTTATGCCATAAAATTTGCTTTTAAAACTTGAAAAATTATTCATAAATGTCTAAAAACTTGTGATATTCTCAATTTAAGAGAGATGAACATTAATAATCTTTGTGTTCTTTCTTCTAATAGCATTAAAAATCATGATCCTCTCTTTTTTGAATATCAACTTTCTCACTATTTTATGAATAAATGTGTTCTTTATGGGTATTTTTTTTATTGCTTCTAATAATTTTCAAGTTTTATATCATTCTAAAAACTTTTTCCTATAAAATATAGAGGAGATTTCATCTTCTTCCTTTGCAAATTACAACATATTTTATATTGACTGAAGAAAATTCTTGAACATTCAAAAATAAATTTACTCCTATTTATTCTATTATTGGTAATATTCATTAAATAAATTTTTTTAAAAAAGTAGTAAATGAAAATTTAAGAGAAATGTACCAAATTTTATAATTGATTTTTATGGTTTCAATTTATGATCTTTTGTAGTTCTTAGCTCTTTTTAGTTTTTGTTTTTCCAAGTTTTCGTACTATTGTCTATTTGCTTTATGTTTTCACATTTTAGTCTCTTTATTGTCTTTATGTTGGTTTTTTGTTCTTCTTGTTTTTGTTTGAATTGTTTTTTGGTTGGTATTGATAATGTTCTTTTCTATTTCTTTTTCCTTTATCATATTAGCTTTGTTTTTCTTAAACCATTATGGATTTTCTTTTCTTTTATGCTTTGTATCCTTCAAGTCCCTTCTTTTCTTATGGGCTCTTAGATATATTTTTTAAATATTTTTTTCCTATTAATGCTGGTTGTATTTTTTTTTTGATATGTTTGCCTTGGTTTTATCTTTATTTTATTGCGAGCTTTAATATTGATCAGATACTATTCTACGATCTTTACTTTATGCTTTGATTTGGTTTTAATATTTGATCATCTATTGCCTCTATTAAAATTAAACCATTTTTCATAATATATTTTTATATTCTAAATTTTGGATGAAATTTTAATATTATATATGTATTTTTTCTGATCATTGTTTCAATTCTTTTGTTATTCTTCATGAGGTCGGTTGATGAGGTTAATTGTTTCTGTTTGGTTGCAGGGAATGGCTTTGACCTTCTCTCTCTCTCTGGTGTTTTTTTTTAGTGTTGTTAACAATTCGTTGTTGCTATTAGTGGTTGTGGGTGTTGTTATTTCTCACTGATTAATGGATGTGATAATTGCTATTAATGGTTTGTGGCTGTTGCATTTATTAGATTCAGCGATCATGCTATTTTTTGATCTTCTTTGTCCCTCATTGTTATTTTGCTATTAGTGGTTGTTCTATTGTTCTTTTTAATACTTGATCTTCACTTTTTGCTGAGTTTTGGTATTAAGCTTTGACGAACGTCATCCATTATCAAAATTCAACCTCTTTTTGAACATTTTTTATGTATTCGATAGTTTGAATGAAATTTTAATACTTTTTTATCAAGTAAGTTTTGAGCTCGGTTTTTCATTATTTTCTCCTCGTTAAATTTTAACTGTTTCTTGATTATAATAGTAATAACACCCCCAAGTCCTAATTGATCTAGGTGTTAATGAGTTCAACCATATTTTAGCCCTACCCTCAAGGAAAGGGAAAAAACCTAATTCTAACAACACCATTTGACACGTCATTATAACGAAATGGAGCGCAAAGTTTTAGAAAACTTGCTAAGCGTAAATTTGGATCCTCAGATGGGGTTCCCCCAAATTGGTTGTTCTACACCATTTGGATAATAATAGGCTTCAATTCAAATGTATTAGCTTCTAAGATAAGAGTTTGAATACTTGGGTGAATTTCATCTGTCGTGGGATTAGTGTAATCCCTTGATGGTCTATGCGTGTTATGATTTTCATTAATTGGTATTTGGTTATCAAAATTATTTTGTTGAATGTTCTCCATTTCTTCTATAAGTTCATGAAGTCTTTTCTAATTTCTAATTTTCCTAAGAAATATTATAATAGTAAGTTTTGAGCTCGGTTTTTTCATTATTTTATCCTCGTTAAATTTTAACTGTTTCTTGATTATAATAGTAATAACACTATTGATCTCTTTCCTCACTTGTTTTTGTTTGTTTCTTTTGTTGGCTGTTCTTTTCTTTGTTTTTTTTTGCAGGTTTATCACTCCCAAGCTTTCTTTTAGATGTTGATATTCTCAAGTATTGTTACTGGTGTCAATTTATAGATTTGTTGCTATATCTATTATAGGGTGTAGCTATTACTGTGATAGTTGGTTTTCTTTATGTTTGTTTTTGTTGTAATTTTTATTTTCTTTTTTTTATTTTTATTAAGAATTATATTCTTTCTGTAATTTAAAACTCATTCTTTTGTTTAATTAAATTTTGGACGTAGCCTCACATTACATACATATAAAAAAAAATGATTGTTCGTCCCGAGAGGTCGAGAGTCGAGACTGTTTGCCCGATTTGAGAGATTTCAACTCGTCTTTTTATTAGTTTTTAAGATAGCCCCGTAAGTACTCGTCCATTTGACGACGGTGAGCGTGGTGATGGAAAGGGAGCTGGCGACGCTGGACAAAGGCGCGCAATGCTGCAGCTGGAACTACTGTGGGCAGCGTTTCGCTGTGGGCTACGCCGATGGCTCCGTCGCCATCCACAATTCGGACTCCTCCATTTCTCGCTCCTCAAAATTCATGGTCAGTTCCGTCTCTCTCTCTCCCCCTTCTCTTTTTAACTGCGCTTCTTCCGCTTAAACCCTAGATGTATGAAGCAAATGCTATGTACGCTTAGTGTTTTGTATATTAAAGTTAATGCAAGTTGCTTTTAATTCGAGTAAGATTTAGTAAATCCTGAAAACTGTTTGATATGACATATGTTCGATCCGGCTAAACCTCATAAATTGTCTGGCCATTTGCTTCAGATTAAATGAATATAAAATAAATCGAGGCACGGTGGGTGGCAACTTCAACAAATGTCTGTAATTTTGATTTGGTTTGAGTTTTGCTGGTTTTCTTGCAAATTAGCATGAACCCATTTGTTTTGTTTGGTATAGGTTCGGGGTTTGATTAATTGAAAAAAAAAAAATCCAAGTTGAATCATGCCATACCTACGTACATTGAGCCTACTTATGTGTTTGAACCATATAATCAAACGTTAAATGTTGATCCCAAATTTATAGTTTAGAAATTTATTTTCTACTACTAATACATGTGAATTCAAATCAAATTAAGCCAAACCCATTTACTTCTTGCTAACCAACCAGAGTCACAGTTTTACTTTTTAATTCAAAATGAAAAGACCGTTTTATTTCAAATTTTATGTCAACTTGGTTACAAATTTCAATTATGATGTTTGTTTCAGTTTGATTTCAAATCATGATTAGTTTGGATTCAAAGTGCAGATTCCTAGTTCCTTCATTGAATTAATGACAATTGATTCCAGATTAGCAACCCATATAGCTGGGGCACAATTATATATTTTCCTTTAAATTATCAGTAACTTACATTTTGGTATATAGTTCTGTAACTCCAATTCTTTAGAAACAAATTTTCAATTTTATTGCATCAATTTGGGCGCTATGTTAGTTGACATATTTCTTTTGCAATGCTTTACAATTTTGGTGATATCTATCCTTGTATGATTGTTTGATGATTTTGTGTGATATATTTCTATAGGTGCATGCAGATGGCATTATGAATATTATTTGGATTCCTCCAGAATTTGGTGATGCTATTGCCTGTATTTGTGTTGACGGAACATTGTCCTTGTGGGAGGAAGTTGGAGATGGTCATCATTTAAAAATTTGTTTTATTTGTTTGAGTTTATGCTAGTTCACATTATTACCGTGTAGTCGATTCATTATGTTTATCTTGAGAACTTGAATTAGTGATTTTATCTGATTTATGGTTTTCTATCTGGTTTGGCATTTTGTAATTTTAAAAGATACGAGCATATTGACATCTTCGAGATTCTTTTTTCCAAAATTGTATAAAGGTGTTAGGACACTATAAATATAACTCATTCAGTTTACTTATGAAACTTAGCATACCGTTGGTCATGTTATAACTGTAACCTGCATTTGCAGTATGTTGCGCTACAAACATCTGCAATCCATTGATGAAGTTTGGGAATCACAAATTAAGACAACAGTAACAGATGCTTATGAGAGCTGTATTAAACAAATGGTTTCTTTCAGAGCATGATAAACTTGCCTGCAAATTTTTTGGTGAAGTTAGATTTGAGCCATTACTGGAATCTATCTTTCTTATTTTCGATAAATTAAAACATTCCACGATGACCTTTCCTTTTGCATCTATGTTGTGTGTTGTATGCCAAACTCACTTATTGGCTATGGTAGGGTATATGCAATTTCAGGGTATTAAAATTTTGTAGGGATGCCATTATTGTTGGTGATATCAGATCAGGCTTATTACTGTAATCTCTTCTGCTTAGTAATGAGTAGACTGATTTACTAAATAATGGAAGAAAATCTTTTCCAATTTCCACTCTATTTGTGTAACTTGTAGTATGTTTCTCTTTGTCTGGCAGGCTAGTCAGTTGAGCTTTAACTGTGGTTAAATTGGTGATGAAATGGTTATCCTAAGTTAGAATCTGTGAGATATCTCATGCGTTCTTTGACAAGGGGTTCCTATTAAAATATGACATGGATTTATGAGTATCTGGACTCTTAGGTCTCAGTTGATTTGATAACTTTAAAAGTGAAGAAATTAAAATAAAAATAAAAAATAAAATGAAATGGAATTGTTTAAGAAAGTGAATTAAAATTAATTTCCATGTGCTTGTTTGATTGAGGAGAAATGAAGTGAAAAAAATATTTTTTTCCTTGTGTTTGGTTGAGAATTTGACTTTTTCATTTCTTATAAGGAGGGTGCTTCAAAGTCTTAATGATGATTCAATTATTCTTTTTTTTTTACCAATTTTTACTTGGGTTGGGTATGGAAGTATTAAATAAATTAAATATTCTATTAATTATAGTTGAAACAAATTCCTAATTTGAAATTGTGAAACAAATTACATTTGCATTCCCTAGAAGTTTATTAAATCAGACATGCCTCAAAGGAGGGTGTGTGTATAGTTCTGAAATAAAATCTATTGCATGTTTTGTTGTTCAAGAGGTGTACAGGTTGTCCAACTTTTAATGAAGCCAACTAATTGTCTTTTTCCCATCATCTACCTTTTGTACACATTTTTCTTCTAATCTAGGATTTGATATTTTAATGGTAAAGCTAAGTCCTTTAGTAAAGACTGATCCCTTAATATGATATGGACAGTCTTTATCCACCCAACGTATGACATAGATTGTTAAAATTATAAACTCCTTCTTACTTCATTTTTTTAGTGTTCTCTACAATTTTGTTTAATATCTTTAGCTTGTATTAACTGTTGATCCATTTTAAGATGCTCATTCTTGTTCATTAACTTCTCACTTTTCTTTAGATGCCCATTCTGTTACATGGAAGCAATGTAAAGTTTTTGAAAGGAGTAGTCCTAGAGTTCTTGAAGTACAATTTGGACTTCCAACTAGATACTTAAAAATGGTCAGCTATTAAAATGATTTCATTTATTGATATTTATGCCTCATTCTCTTTTTAATTAATTTTGATTTTTTTATGTGAATTTTAATTATTTCTTGATTTTTTTTTTCATTTTATTTATGCATCAGGTAATTTAGGTTGTGTGATTTAAGTCATTAATCGAAGTGTTGATATAGTTGCTAATTGCCATCACTAGTTTCTTTTGTATTGCATTTGCTAAGAATTACCTCAACTTGTGGTCTCATTAGCATTTAAGAGAGATTTTTGTTAGCTTCTTGTAAAGTTGGTTGTTTTCAGGATGCAAAATATATTCCTGGATTCTTTTATGTTTCAATGGTCATGCTTTAATATGGGCTTGAGACTCCATCCCTATTGGAAGAGCACTGTTGAGCTTGGATATTTCTCGACCTTACTAAGTATGTTGGTGATTGTCTACGCAAATATGCTTGCATACATGACTATCATGTATGGGCAAATAACTTGGGAATAGTTATAAGCCTTCTAAAGGTCCCATAGCTCTATTGTCTGAAGGATTTATAAAGTATCTCAGTTTAAATAGCCTTGCTGTATTGAGCATGATTATATACTTTCAAATCAGGGTAGAGCTTGTTATAATCATGTGCATAAATTTGTCAGCTTATTTGATATTTGTGGTACTTTTCCATGAACCTTGGTTGTGATAGTTGTGGATCTTGCTGGTACTTATAGGTTTCATTATCCAAGGCCATCCTCTAAAGACTCTGGTTGGAATCATATAATGATCAAGCATTTTGTGTTGAACTTAGATTATTTTAGGGCAAAACGGCTCAATTTACTGGATAGCTTAAGTAACTTGAGGCAATGAGCATGCTTTTGAAGCTATGTTTTAATAAGAACTGGTTTCCCAATAGGGGAATGTGTGTTTACACGTGCGTTTTGATCATGTTTGATTTGCTTGAGGCTTATGTATTTGAGGATTATTTTAGTCTTTGCAAGCGCATTGGTATTTTTTCATTTTTCCAAATGACATTATGTGGTTTGTGGCGCAGTAACACACTTATTGAGCCAAGAAACATTTCTTAATGCCTTTGCACATTAGTAAAAGTACATAAGGCTTTGTAGGAGGTTATGATTGCCTTAGAAATTTTCTAAATAGCTTAGGAAAAGTATATAATGATAACACATTCTTGAAGGTGAATGAAATTATGATGTATTGGCAATCTTTGTGAAGATGAATGCATTAATCTTTTTTTGGAGCTCACACGAGGTCATGATTTAAACTTGTTATAATTTTCTTCATGATTTTCAAATTTTTTTCCTAGTTTTTGGAGTTTTTTTAACTAAGTATTTTAAATTAATTAATAATTCTAGAAAATATGAATATTTCACTTCTTTTTTGATGACACGAGGAATTTTTCTAAAATTTATGAGATTTTTAAGAAAACTTTATATATTTTTATTTTTTGCAATTTAAGTCTTCTTAAACATATTTTATATATATTTTAAAACTATTGAGTAATGTAAACTTAGGTTAACACCTAGGATGGCAACTTGCCATTTTGGCATTTGCCATCCAATGAACACAAGTTTAGGTTTGCCATGTGGCATGGTGTGACCCATTGGAGTTCTCTTGTATTGATTGGGCCACTGATTTGACAAGCACTTTGTTTGCCACTTAGTTTTTGATGTGGCACTATGTGGCACTTGTTTTCCTTATGGACCTTGGTCAGGTAGAGTATAGAGGCCACAATAATTTATGTCTTGATTAGGGATGATTAATAGGGTATCAATTTGATTAATGGGTTGGATTTACATTTCACTTGACCCAAGTATACTTATCTTGAATTTGTCCCATTTATTATATGGGCTAGAATATTACTTGGGCTTGCTTGCTTAATCCATTTATTATATGAATTATGTAATTGTTTAGATCAACATGATTCGGTTAATTCAAATATGAATTGCTTAACCTCATTAACCGGTCTTGAACTTACTGAATATGAACTCGAATAATTGCGCACAACCCCGCTTCTCCTTCCATTGTTTCGCAGCAACAACAGGATCGCCACATGCAAAGACTTACAAAACTCCCAGCGATCACACTGAAGCCTTCTCCCTCGTTTTTCCGCACTATAGGGCCGCACGTCTCCACTATTTTGTCCTTCTATTCCACATGCAAAAACACCTCCAATCATAACCGAAACCCGCCTCTCTTTTGTTTGTGATCTTCCAAGTTGTCATCACTCCTAGTCTTAGATGCCACTGGACTTTTCCCTTTTGCCGCAAGCTTTATCAGCCTTACTCATACAATGCCAATCTCCCAGTCGTCTGTGCCTCTCCCTGCATCGAAAGCTCTACTCCACTTTAAATCCTAACAAACACTTAATCGCTTCCCTCTTATCCGAGCTGCTCCTGCTTTTCACTATTCAACCTTAATTGACACAGTAAAGGAAACCCATGCCTCACTACCCTAACCTGTGCCCCTCTCTGCGCCACCTTTCTCTTAAAACCCAACCTGAGCCCAGCTCATCGATCTCATATTTTCCTTGCACCAAGCCTTTGCATCCCCACTTTATTTTTTGCTTTACTTGTTATATATTATATATTATACATTTTATGAAAAAAAATCAGAAAATCAGGAAAATTTGTATTTTATTCCTCTGTTTTAACTTCATTATCATTGCTACTTTGCTCGTAAAAGTATAACAAGTTGGGATAGTGGGAAAATTTTCCTAAAATATCCATTTGTGGAAGCTCAAGTATTTGTCGTTGGGAATCCAGTACCGTTCATTGAAATTGCAGACTTGTTTGAAAAATTTTATAAAAATCGGGATATTTAAGCAACTTGGGAAAACCTGAGTACCTGTTCGAGGAATTAAGTACTGTTCACGGAAATTAAAGTGCTTATTCAGAAAAATTTGCGCTTGTAATTGTCCTTTCTGCATGTATACTGAAGGCCTATAACATCTTTAAGATTGTATGCTGAAATACACATTTTGCTCCCTGACCGCATTGTCTCATGACATTGACTAGCGAGTCTTTTAAGACAGTTTTGAAGGTTGCCATTCTCAACAGCAGTTGATGCTGAGAGGTTGCTAAATTTTTGGGTGAACTTGGACTTGCAAACTAATTTAAAATTTGGACTTTGTGAACTTATAAAATTGCTTAAAATTGAATTATTTGGACTCTTTAATTTGTAAATATTCAAAATTTGGACTCTTTAACTTGCAAGTAATTTGAAATGAGGATGTTTTGAATATGTAAATGATTCAAAATATTAATTTTTGCCTTCTCAAAGTTAAACTCATTGGATTTAAAATCACTCCAAAATTTGGGCTTTTTAAAGTTAACTCTTAGGATTGAATCATTTGAAGTTATTAAGATTGACCAAAATATTAAATATTTGTGCTTTCAAAAATAGCTTAATTTATTTGAGGGCTTAGCTTAACTTGAAATTGGAATATCAAAATTCAGAAGATTAAGCTTAAATTGAAATTGAAATGTTCTAATTTGAAATGCTATGTTTAACTTGAAATTGAAGCTCCATCAAATATGCAATTCCAATTTGCAAGCAGACAGAAGACAACCCTTTTTGAAGCACAAAATGAAACCGTGCATGTGATCCAATAATACAATGTTCAAGTGAAATTCCATTGTTTCAAATGATTTAAATCTTGCATAAAATTTAAGGCTATTTTAATTCAGATAACATACTTCAAATTCAATAATTTAAATTCTTTCAAGCCATGCAAATGTATCGAAACAGCGAAGTATTGATTTATATTAGCAAAGTTTGGAAAATTTCAAGTCTTGCACTTGCATTTCAAAATTCTTCATACTTGTAATATACTGTTTCAAATATATGTGTACAATGTATTAAGATGCATATGCATTAGCAAATTCACCGCTCTCAATGACTTCAATTAAAACTCTAAATGCTTTTACAAATAGCTTAGGAATGTTGCACAGGTTAAGACTAAACTTGTACTCAAATAATTCATATTTTGAAAAGCAATCGATAAAGCCTTCTTGTCTACTCGATACCAAATTGACATAGTTATGGCTTTTTGTCATTTTAAGTTTCTTGATGAAGAAGGGTTTTCTTCATCGCTTTGATCTGGAAGGTTACCGTTGCTATTGTTGGTCACTTCCCCATGGTGCTTTCTTTCAAAATCAACGAGTCTCCATTTTAATTGAAGAATTTCCTGTTGCATGTCTCCATGGTGATTTCCTGAACATCTCATCTAGTGTTTCTCTTTGGCAACATGGCGTCTTATTGGCTCTGATATCAAATGTTACTGTTTAGGCTTTTAGAAGGTGTGATAAAACACCAAAAGACATTAGGGACGTTATGGGATTTGATTAGGTCAGTAGGAGAATGGATGTTAGTTGATAATGAACACGACCAGCGATGGGTCGGCAAATCGGAAGTGCAGAAAGGACATATACTTGTTGTAGAAGCAGATGATTATAACTTTGATAAATGTCGGGTCAATGAGGTATCGACAGCAAGCGAGTTCCACTATCTATTATAGGGCAAGCTACAGACATACCACCACTTGCAATAGAAAGAGGCTATAGCACTTCGGAGAGCAGAAAATTAGAGAAATGTTTCTCAATTCATAAAATCAGCAAAAATAAATATCCAACGACCCTAATAAAACATTTATAAAAAATCCCCTGATAGAAAATACTTAATTGAAAATTAGGAAAATAGGAAAGAATCAGAAAAGAAAGAAACAAGAGATGAAAACTTGCAAATAATGGAATAAACAACTAAAAAGGAACTCTCGACCTGTGATTCTTGGGATCACGAATGCCCCACATATCATTAGAAGTTCCCGTGTCCAGCATCACTGTTACAGCTTCTTTGTCAAAGTATTTAGTGAGCTCAACATAGGATGAAAATAATTGCAGATTGCAGTTGTAGGGATTGCAGTCCTCAATCATTAGTAGCTAAGAGGTTCAATAACAAGTTAACGAAACATTATTTTGGCCCTTATTGTATTCCTGCTAGTATTAATATCGTGAATTATTGCGAAAGCCGTATTCATCCAGTTTTTCACCTCTGAGTCTTAAAACCATTTAGCAGTGCATAACCTGGAGCTTTTGCGTGGATGCTCTCTTTTAGTCTCGATGATCAACTTTAGACTCTCTTGAGCAGTTTTAGCATTGACATATGTTCAAAGCTGTGGAGTAGAACGCTAGCAAGTGTTAATCAAGTGAACTAATTCACTGGCGGATGATGCCGCTTGAGGAGATTTCTCTTCCCTGTTTTCTGCTTATCTTAACTACACCTAGATATAAAAAGTTGTTTTGGAAAGAAATGGCGTTGTTGTTACAAGAGAAATCATAAATTTTGATATAAAAGCCACAAGAGAAATGAGAAAGTTAGCGAAGACTTGTGAAGAGCAAATTGACGATGTAATGTTGAAGTGCTTATCTAATGATATCGAACCAGGAACATGCTGATCATGTAGAGAAAGGGGTACCACAGCTGCTACAGAGCTATTATCGTTCTTAGTGAGCTGTCAATAATTCTTTTAGTCTTAGAAGAAGTGAACAGTTAGTACTGTTGAGCTGTTTTTGTTGGCCTGTTTACTATAGTATAAATAGTTATGTAATCCTGTAAAAAATTTTTATGATGCATAATGGACTTCTTCCCACTAGCTCTTCTCTCTGAAGTTTGACTGTACTCTAAGATACTTTGCTGGAAATTTTCTCGCCCATCTGCTGAGATTGCATTACTCGCCAATTGTCCTCTTTTCCTCCTCTCATTCCTACAGGCACTGACCCCTCCTTTTCTCTAGCCAATTATGGATTGTTTTTGCTGCGCATTCTAGCTATTGTCCAGGGGAATGACCTTCTGGTGCTTCTGTATCTGCTGCCTCTTGTAGATGACCAAAGTAGTCGAGTTTTAGTACCACTGCTCTGTTTATGTTTTGGAACTGACAGAAAGGAATATTTTTGGCTCTTTGAAGGCAATATGAAACAAAGTTGAACAATAGGTTTGTTTTATTGTGGATGATAACTCTACAATTTAGAGAGACCTTACTATCCACAACAAAAATGTGGCAAAACCTGAGGGGAGAAGTCATCTATAGAAAGAGATCAAGTAAGAGGTTCCTTTTGTTTCGTAGATTATTATTTTTCCTCAAAAAAAAAAATTTCTATTAATTTCTTTATTTCTTATTGTGGCCTTGTTTCATTACATTAGAAGGATAACATTGGTTCAAATTAGTATCTAAGATGCCATTTCTCAGTGCATGTTACAAATAAATAAAGGATGCCAAGGTACCTGAGAAATGTTTCATTATTAGGACACTTATAGAATGCCAAGAAAGAAGCAAGAGGAATAAACTAATTATCTAATGGTTGAGAATGAAAGCCCTCAAAATTTAACAATACAAGTGGCTAGGTTGATGGAAAAATGACTGCTATGGAGTGGATGAAGATGCTATATTGTAATGCTTTAATAGGTTATAGTTACCTTAGCAGCATTTTCCCTTCTCCAAATGCACAACAGTCAAATACTGGTTGATTCCGGAGGGGAAAGCCAAAATCACAAAAGAAATAAAAATTATTGCTAAACCGAAAGAGCTTACAAATACGAAACTTGGAACGCAGGAAATACCGACAAACAAAACACAAACAACATAAACAATAAAAGATATTCGCAGGACATGACGAGGACAGAGACTGCGAGGCAGTCATATGAGAGGGTTGCGGTGGAAACAATAGTAGGAGAGGGCTGCGATGGTTGGAGGAGTGTTGGACAGCTGCGGGGAAGAGCAGGAGAGCTGCGATGGGTGGGAGGAGTGCTGGAGAGCTGCGGGGGAAGAGCAGGCGGGCAAGGAGTGGCGATGGCTTGAATGATGGAACATTAGCAGGAAAACGATCATCACCTAGGACGAAAAACAGTTGGAACACTTCCTCGCATTTGGATACAACCCTCGAAGGGGAATACATTATGCCGGAGACTATCCATACAGAACGTTAAATTCTTAAGTAACAAAAGACCTCTCCCCTAAGCAAGAGAGATTATAACTTATATTACGTATTGCTTTTAATTTCGAAATAGAATATAATAGGCAATGATTTATAATAGGTAATGTTTTAAAATAAGAAAGAGAATAAAAATAATAAGAATTCATAATTTATGTAATGTTTATTATAGAAATAATTTAGAATAGGCAAAGACTAATAAAAATAATAGAAATTCAGAATTGGTAAGTGCTAGAGGAAAGGTGGGAAAACGAAAGAGGGAATAGGAGAAAAGGAAAGAAGGGAAAGGAAGAAGGGGAAAGGGTTAATCGACAACCCTCTGTCGGTTGCCAATTGCGGTTTGTTGGCCACCAAAATGGGTATCCCGACGCCCGATTTTAAGAGCTTTTTAATTTAATATATATATATATATATATATATATAATTTAGAAAAAACTAATATTTTAATTTTTTGAAAATACAAGATCGAACTGATCTCATATCTACAATAGTTCAAATGATCGAGCACAACACCGCAAACAATATATCTACCTTGAAGGATAGATGTTTTACTTGCTGGTAGTGCTCGATTAAATAAATTAAATGATTTATGACATCCGTTTTAGTCTACGAAAAACTATTTTTATGTTGATCGATAAATTTTCCTATCTAATACAAACAATTAGACAATATTTATATTACCTGAGTTCTTAAAACTCTCTATAGAGGCAAGCCCCTATAGTCAATTACATCTTAACTGATCGAAGTCATTTAAAAAACTCTCGATGATAAGAGAATAATCTCCAAGAATTTTAAGGGAATAGGACGTTTCAAAGATCGGACAAAGATGTTTGAAATGAAACGGACTCAAATTTGAAACATTTTATTTCTGGAATCCAAACGAAGAAGAACTAGGGGATGTCAGTTTCGAGATCCTGAGGAGAACCTCGGTGACTTCCCAAGCTATCATAAGATTAGGTTTTAATTTCGAGAAAAAAATTATTAAGTATTTCATCCTGCTAATTTTATCAGTTAGGGCTTATATTTGTGTGAGACGGACGTACAAATAGCTCTAAGATGTGAGGATTTTGGTCGTGACGAATGACAACCTCAGAATCCTAAAATGATTTTGGGCTTATATTGCACAACATGATTGTTCAAAGGCCTAAAGATGAGTTGAGGATTTGTGTCGCATTAGATGGACAATCTTGAAATCCTATGACTTGTTATTTAATGTTAATGAAAGATGTACTGTTGTAGAAGGCTGCTCACAAAATTAAAACTCCTCGGCGAAGTAGCAGTCTTGAAGTTTAAGGGTTTAAGGGTTTAAAGATTTAAATGACAAGTTCAAGTTCGATCATGGGGGGAGGGTTAAAGTTGATTAGAGCGACACCGGTTAGGATCCCACAATTCCCTCGTTCCGATATCACTATTTTCTTTTGAATTTACTTAGCTTAAACGAGTTGTTAAATCTATTTAAACTGAGGAGATCTCATTAGCAACCGAAGGGTACCTTCTCCGAGGGACTCCCATAAATTCAAAAGGACGTGTTATGTTTTGTTATTTTTCAAAGGATTTATGGTTACTTTTGAAAGAGTTTAATATAATTTTTTGAAAAAATTTGTCTTGTAGGTGAAGGTTCACAACCAGACATGTATAATATTTTAAAGCGAAAGTAAATTGCAGTAAGTAAAATGATAGAAATTAAATAACACTCTAAAAACGTACCTGTCGTCTTCTCGCTGCTGCCGCTGAAACGTTAGAACTTGCAACAAATATATAATTTTGCAGGAAATTTAAATAAATTATAAGTGTAGATGAAGGTGTAGCTACCAAACCCTAAGTCTTAACTTGGTGAGTCCCTAAGGGTTCAAATGGATGATTTTCTTAACAAAGAATTATAAGTTCAATTATCCTTCAAAACATCCAAAAGGTTATAAAAGCGTACGGGGAATGATCCCTAACAACTTTTAAATCCCTTTTGAAATATTTTAAATTCATTTGAACCTATTATATTGTTTAATTGCTCATCCCAAATTTTAAGTTTAATTGCAGTGCATTGATACGCCTTGTGCTCAGTGAACCTGATATTTTAATTATCCCAAGCATGAGGTACTCACTTAATCAGTTGATATTTTACGTAAAAGTTATGTATTTAGATGTCCCTAGGGCGAGTTTAAGTCATTAAAGATCTTGACCCACAACTAAAACTTGGCTTATAGTGTTTAAAAGTGTTGATTATCAATTGTATTGACTTTTCCAAACCTAATTAAACAAGTTCAAATATCAAGCCTAGATCACTACCAAGCTCTTAATAATTTCAATAGGTAAATTTGCAATTATCAAAATTTTAATTCAAATGAGATATTTCTTATTAAAAGATCATGCCATTACCAATTATGGGCTTCAAATTAATGAATCATCATCTTTCTAACCTAAACCCATCATTTTAGGATCATTTAATTTTAATTAACGTCTAACTCATGATAATTCAAGAAATTACAATTTTATCGTTATCATGAAAATGTGGTAAATTGGTTTCTACATTTTAACCCATTGTGTTTCAAACATCCGAAAGGATTCATCAAGATCAGAACTACCCATTTTCCTTTTAGTTAATCCTAAATTTTGATTAAGACACTAAAATCTAAAATTATCATTTTGCCCTTAGGGTTTTCTACTCCATAACTTATGAAGTTTAATTCAAGTGATTTTGAAAATTTTAAAGTATCCCATTCATGAGTCAATTAAAATATTGGAGGAGAAAATGTGAATTTTTCAAAATTTAATATAATTAAAATAATTATTTTAACTTAAAGAATATGATTTTCAATTTTAGTATATTTAACTAATAAATGTAAAGTAATTTTTTTTTGTTTATGGAAAAATTATTAGAGGTTCACCTAAGTCAAAGGAACATTTGGAGAAAATTTTATAATTTTTCAAAGTATAATTTAATTATTATAATTATTTTAATAGAAAATTAGAGAAATTCATTTTTTAGTCTTTAAAAATTTATTTTTAACTAGAAAAATATTCTAATGAGTCTCAAGTGATCAGGAAATGGTTTGGAATATTTTCAATCATTTTTGTATTTTTGAAAATTTTAATTATTTTTAATTGTTATTAATTCAAAACATAGCTAAAAAATGAACTATTTATTTAAAATAATTTTAATTTTTCCTAAGTACTCTTGATCACAAGGAACTTAGAAAACAATTTTTCATAAGTTTCCTAATTATGTTAATTTATTATAATTATTTTAACGCCAAGAATGCCGTTTTTCTTAAAAATTCAATTTTAGTTATAAAAATTAATCAAATCATTTAAATTTTTTATAGTGAGCTAAAATTAGTGTTATTTACAGTGTGAAATCATTTTTGTTAATTTTTAAATATATTAAATTTATTTTAATTTTAAAGAATTTTTAGGGTTTAATTATCTATAGAAATATACACAAATACTAAATTTAATTTATAATTTTCCAAAGATCTTCTTACTATAAGGAACTTACCAAAACAAGCCCCATAATTTTCTGATTTATATTTTAATTTATATAAATAATTTAAACAAAATAACCATCCAAACTTAGAAGTTAGGGTTACATGTGTAGAGATGCTTTCTGACTTTGGAAAAATTGTAATAGATCCTCACTGTCATGAGGAACAAACCCTAAAATCCTAATCCATGATGGTTATTATACACTTAATCAAAATTAAAACATTATAGAGGCTATTTAATTAATTAAAAATCACAGAACAAATAATTTTTATTTTTGTTCCACTTTAATTTTCTCTGTTTACTAAGCAACAGGGTATTTTTTATTTTATTTTTGTAAATTTTCTACACCAAGTTATGGATTTTTGAAGTTCTGGAATTAATTTAAATCATTAAATCCTTAATTTTCTTTTTATCCTAGTCAGCGCTGCGTCATCCTAGGCAACTGCTAGCTTTCCACCTGGCGCTCCGTCATTTGATGCCGCTAGCCACCTCAGTGCTTCGCCAGCCCGCGGTTCTCGTTCCATCTTCTGTCCGGCGCGATCCTGGCCCTCCATTTGATACACGTTCGATCGGACGCCCCTCCGTCATCGTTCCCGATTAACCTAAATCGAGAACTGTTCAACTTCAAACCTTAAGATCTCTCTCGATACTCAATCAAATTACATGGGGTTTGTTCTTACACCTTCATCTACTCAAGACGAGACATCTATACTGTTATAATGCTATGAAATGCAAGTTCTCTTCACAAAAGCCCAAATCGAGCTCAAAATTAGGGTTAGTGAGCTATACCTTTGCCCAAGAGGTGAAACCTCGATTGGGTGCTTGTGGAAGTTTCAGTGGAGTCTGGCGAACCTCTTGGTGAAAGGTCCAAATATGAGTTCAGTGAAAAGGTGGAATGACCTTGGTCTAGAGGTGGGTTAGTTCTCAGGACCAGGGGGTTTTGATGGCAAACTTCTTCGTTTAGCTCGGGGAAGCTTAAGGAAGATTCAATTTGGAGTTTCAAAAGGTTTGGATTAAGTGACAGAAAATCCATGGATTTTGAACTCAAAATTGAGCTCAAGCAGAGGGATTCAGAGGGGGAAAATGGTGGGCTTGAGTCTTTGGAAGCAATTTCACAGAGTCTCCCCAAAGAATTTGATGATCTCTCCTTTTGGCCATGATAAGGGTCCTATTTATAGAGGGAGCCATGACTGCCACCAGGGCAAGCCAGGGGGGCAGAGAGGATGCTTATGTGGAGGGATAAACGGCGCAAGTGACCAATGGGGTTGAGCCATCTCAGAGAGTTCAAATTTTTGGTTTAAGCTTGGGGGTGGCTTTTGGTTTTGGTGTTTTCCGGCCAGTAAGCCGGCCGACCAGAGCTGAGCTGGTGGCTACCTGGGTCAGGGGAGCCAGAAGGCTTAATTATGATGGTTTGGGGGCTTGGGAAGGCTGGTGGTAAGAATTCTTGTGGTTTAGTTAAATTTAGGAAGAAATCCCTTAATTTAAGGGACTCTTGGTTCATGGCTCAATTCTTGGGTCTTGGGTGATTTGATTAGCATCCTAGGTGGCTAACCATGGCAGGAAAGGATTAAGGTTGGCTAATGCAAAGGATTTGAGTCAAATTGGGGTTATTGGGGTTTAGGTTCAAAATTAAAAATTAAGGCTTTGGTTTCAACTTGAGTCTAAGTTGGGTTTGGTTTGAAATTTGGGAGTGTTTGATCAAATTGATGGGGATAATTGTCATGAGGAATTTGAAAATGGAATTGGGTGATTTTAAATTGATTTGGGAATATCAATTTGATGGAATTTGAGCTTTTGGTTAAAATTGGGCATTTGGGTTGGACTTGGGTTTGAATTGGGTTAGAGTTTGGATAGGGTTCAATTGATGGTCCAGTTTAATCTAAAAGATTGTCATGAAAAATTTTGGATATCAATTGGGTGAAAATTTTTGGGTTATGGGGTTTAATTTGGAAAATTTGGCTTGAGTGCAAATTTGAGGATTTTGGATTGGGCTTGAAATTTGTTTTGAATTGAGTTCAATTAGGCTTGGATTTGGTTTCAATTGGAATTGGAGATGATGAATTTGAGTTTGGAATTGAAATTGGGGAAGATTGCAATCAATTTGGTAGAAATTAGGAATGATTTGGGAAATTTAGGCCTTTAAGGGCAGGATTTTGCTCAAAGTGGGTTAATTTTGTCAAATTGGGCCTAATTGAGTGGTTTAAATTTATTTTGGGGATATTTGGAGTGATTTTGGAGCTTTTGGGAATTTTTGGAGCATTTTGGTAATTTTGGGGCATTTGGGCAATTTTAAAAAATTTGAGGTATTTGGGCAATTTGAGTGGTTTGGAAGGGTTTGAAATGATTTTTTAAGAGGTTTGGAAAATTTGGCTAATTAATGTGAAGCTTTTGGAAAATTTAAGGTTTAGGAGCAATTTAGAATTTGGTGAAGTTTGGGGCCAAAAATGGTCAAAATTAGAATTTTGGTAAAATTTAGAATTATTGAGGGTTTTGATCATAAGACCACCCTATTTGAGTCATAGTACCAAATGAAATCCCATTTTGGATCCTTCATATGCTGATCTTAGCCAAAATCTAGCCCAGGGCTAATAGCTCGGGGGACCATCGACATGAGTTTCCAATAAAGTAGCAGATCAACTAAACATATCTAGCTAAGTATAAGGTTGTGAGAGTAAGAGAAAGTGTGTGTGCAAGACTGACCAAGCACACACCACGCAGGGTTAAACCTAAGGCTAAACAGTCCTATTTGGACTCCTCTTGAGCTCCATCATATTGGTCCCACCTATTAAGTGCTAGAGGTTAGAGCCAACATGTGGAGCTTCAAGATGAGCAAAGAAGAGTTTATAATTTCTATTGGTGAGGGTACCATCTCTAGTCCTTTAGAAATAGTCAACAGGAAAATCCTACGACTAGATCCTAGGCTCCTAAAGAAAAAACTAGACCTCAATAAAAAATGAGGTCAACAAATGGACCCCCAATAGGTGTGCTGTGTCGGGCAAGCACACCGAACGTATTGGTGTTGATCGACAAGAAAAACAAACCAACACAACTGCTTAAGTTGACAAACTCAGAACAGTAAAGAGGGAAAATGTGGAGAAGTTTTTGGCTAGGGAGTATGCTGGGACTCCCGTTGGGGATTGCCGGGTGCACCTTCAAAATATCAATTTCAAGAGTAAATTTGAAATTTACAAAGTAACTTGTGCTTGTTGACCCAAGTGAAGGGCTACGCAACGAATTTACAGAGATAGCCACCAGGGAAACTAGCGACCGCGAGGAAGACTCGATTCAATTTCAAACTTTAATTTCAAATTTAATTTTAATTTAGTGAAAATTAATTTCGAACAATGGAAACACGTGGAGTGATCAGACTGAGATGGAATGCACAAGGACTCACATCCAACTCAAAAAGGTACCGCAAGTGAATCAGAATTTAGGTACTGATCCCAAGATGAGAATTGAAATTTAGGTATCAATCTCAGAAAGAGATAAATCCAGAAATGAAAGTCAAAATTTAGGTACCGATCTCGAAAGGAGGGAATCAAAATTTATGTACTGACCCTAAAATGAGAATTGATATTTAGGTATCAATCTCAGAATGAGAGTCAGAATTTAGGTATCGACCTCGTAAAGAAGGGAATCAGAATTTAGGTACTGAATCCAAGATGAGAATTGAAATTTAGGTATTAATTCTGGATTGAGAATCGGAATTTAGATACCGACCTCGAAGAAAGGGAATCAAAATTTAGGTACTGACCCCAAATGAGAATTGAAATTTAGGTATCAATTTCATAATGAGAGTCAAAATTTAGGTACCGACCTCGGAAGAAGAGAATTAGAATTTGTGTACTGACCCCGAGATGAGAATTGAAATTTAGGTATCATGCCAGAATGAGAGCCCAAATTTAGGTACCGACCTCGAAAGAAGGGAATTAGAATTTAGGTATTGACCCGAAGATGAGAATTGAAATTTAGGTATCAATTCCCGAATGAGAGTCAGAATTTAGGTACTGACCCCAATATGTGAATTGAAATTTAGGTATCAATCTCAGAATGAGAATCAAAATTTAGGTACCGAGCTTGAATAAAGAGAATCAGAATTTAGATACTGACTCCGAAATGAGAATTAAAATTTAGGTATCAATCACAGAATGAGAGTCAGAATTTAGGTACCGACCTCAGAAAGAAGGGAATCAGAATTTAGGTATTGACCCCGAGATAAGAATTAAAATTTAGGTATCAATCCCGGAATGAGAGTCAGAATTTAGGTACCGACCTCGAAAGAAGGAAATCATAGTTTAGGTACTAAATCCGAAATGGAAATTGATGTTTAGGTATCAATTCCGGAATGAGAGTCGAAATTTAGTTACCGACATCGAAAGAAGGGAATCAGAATTTAGGTACTGACCCCAAAATAAGAATTAAAATTTAGGTATCAATCCCGGAATAAGAGTCTGAATTTAGGTACCGACCTCAGAAGAAAGGAATCATAACTTATGTACTGATTCCAAGATGAGAATTGAAACTTAGGTATCAATCTCGGAATGAGAATCGAAATTTAGGTACCGACCTTGAAAGAATGGAATCAGAATTTATGTATTGACCGTGAGATGAAAATTGAAATTTAAGTATCAATCCCGGAATGAGAGTCGAAATTTAGATACCGACTTCGAAAAAAATTTAGGTACCGACTCCGAAATGAGAATTAAAATTTAGGTATCAATCCCAGAATGAGAGTCAGACTTTATGTACCGACCTCGAAAGAAGGGAATCAGAATTTAGGTACAAATATCACAAAAAAATATTATTGTTTTAATGCCCCACATAAGAGATGTTGCTCATCTCTCGTGTTGCCCATCTCTCGTGTTGCCCATCTCTCGTGTTGCCCGTTGTTGCTGAAATGAAATGAAAACTTTAAACAAAGGGAAATTAGCAAAAATTAGAAGGGATTTATATTTAAACCACAAAAGACTCAGTTCACACAAAATTTTGTGCAAAATCACACATGGTTGTAGGTAAATCACACATGCTATTAACTATAAAAGTGTTTTTAGAAAAAGTGTTGCCACATCAAAACCCGATAGGTAAGTGATTGTACCACATTCTATTTCTTTGAAAAGTTGTGACACATCGTAGGTTGACCACCAGCATTACAAGTTGTAATGGGCAGATAACTTTCCCACTTCTCTTCATAAATGTAGTGAATCAATGAATTTTCAGGAAAACTTTGACGCATTCAATGGCTATCAAATTATAGCGAATCGACAAATTTCCAAAAGCATTTAATAATTCTTTAGGCTCATATTACTCTCATTAAAATGAAAGGAATCTCAAATACTGCAACAAAGATTTGAAGATATGGTTCCATAAAAAACTGCTATTAATATAGGAGATTAGATATAATGCAGGCTTCTTTCATGGAGTAGATATAAAACATGTTACTCTCGTTAAAATGAAACGAATCCCGATACTATTACATTGAGTAAATCTTTCACAAAGAATCACAATCATGAGTTTCAACTAATAATTTTGGAAATAATGTCAATCTCTTTGCACGTAAAAAATATAGAATAGGCTTCTTTCATCAACAAAATAATTTATTAATCTCCAAAAACTGAAATGGTGCACTTTTATCCAGCAATCAATTGGAAGCATGACAAATAAACATAGTAAGTTCAACCAGGTATCCAATCAGTAAGCATCCATGTGAAAAAGCAGAGCCAGTTGTTATACTTGAAATTTTGAATGCATAAATCCATAAAGACATGTTACATACCAATTCAAAAATTATAAAAAAACTCATAAGTCTCCACCACATGACTTTATGCCCAAGTGTAGCCATATGCCAACTGTATCCACCGCAGTAGAAGCAGAAAACCAATTTCAAAAGGCAAAAACATCACAGGCTATATTTTGCACTTATCTAAGCTCATGTCCAAACACAATTTTCAAGCACATGTTCCAAACATAAGGATTAACATAAGGATGAACATAAGGATCAAAAGTTTACCCATGCAATGGTAATAAAGGGCAGAGAAGATAATGTCGAGGGAAGTGAAATGTTGGAGAAGAAGAATTTCATAAAAGTGAAATTGGGGAGAAGAAGAATGTTGGAGAAGATAATGGGTTAGAAGAAGAATGACGACGAATTTACCAGATGAGTTGAGAAGAAGAAAGCAAGATGAGATTGGACGAGACGAGCTCCCGAGAAAAAGGCGAAGAGACGAGCTTCCGAAGAACAAGGCGAGAGTGCTAGGGTACAAATCCTAAACTGATTTTGCAAGTGAGGTGACGCGAGGGATAAAATCGCAATGCAGCAAGCCTTGTTTATTCACGAACGGTGGAACAAACTCTTGGTTGTATTTGCGATTCTACAGTAATCTGAAACCTCCGTTTGTGTCCGATCTAGTTAAACGCACGATTCAAACATCCCAAAACGTGGTGGTGTTAAAAACTCAGTTTTAAAAGCTCAAACAAACACACCCTTATTTTCTTGGGTGGATACTCGTGTTTCCCAGAACGAGTTCTTAAATTCCCTATTTTTATAAAAAAAAAAATGGAACGAGTCCTTAATTTTCTCAAATGGTATGTAATTTCTTAGATGGATACTTGAGCTTCCTCACATGGATATTTTGAAAAATATAATTTGCCCTATTTTGTTACATCATTGCGAGGGGATCAGAAATGTTGATGATAAATGAGGCGGTGGTAAGAAAAAAACAAAAAAATAGATATTCTTTCTATATTCTTCTGATTTTTTTGATTTTCTTTTACAAAAAAAAAAAAAAAACTAAAAAATTATAGATATATGGAAAAGAAAAAAGGGACTGTTTTGCTCAAGTAGTAAACGTTTCGAGCTAGGGCATTGGAGTTGGGCTACAATGCTAGGTCGCGTGAAGGAGGAGGGCTTCAGGTTCGGGTTAGGTGGAGAGGCTCGAGCAGGTTTCGGCCGGTTGAGTAGGGGACGACGTGGAATTGGGGGTGTGGCTCCACTCTTTCTGCATGCAAAACAAAGAGGAAGGTGCGGCGTGGGCTGAGCAATTATTATATCCAAATTTTGTAGTACGATTGATAGGATTTTAGGTGTTGTTGGTGGTGTTGTGGCGTTATTTTATTATAATATCTTCACAATATCACCAATAATACCTAAACTACTATCATCTGCACCTAATTCAAACTTAGCTCATCCGGATGGAATAATTTCTCTTGGTTCGAATAGGAATGACAGAGACGTGCGTGTGGCTTTGCGGTTCTATGTAATTTCCTACGACTGAGAAGATACATGGGCACGGTTGTGTACGAAATAAAGGGAAGGAGGTTGCAGCGGAGATAGGGCAAGGGGCCTGTGTTGTGGGGAACGTCGGAAGAAAACTTCGACAAGCTGGATTGAGGATCCCGTTGTTGACCTCATTTCTGGTGAGGTCTTAGTCTCCAACTCCCATAACCCAAAATCTAGTCTTAGGAGTTTCTTGTTGACTATCCTAGCGGACTAGCAATGGAGTCCACCTACCGTCGAACTTCAAGCCACTTCTTGACTCATTTTTATGAAGAACTTGCATGAGTGATTCCGAGCACTCAACTTCGCCAAGGACCAACATGTAGAGGGCAGAGGGCCTGAAAATGAGTTTCTGTAGGATCAAACAACCTTAGGTGAACCCTTTGTGACTCGATTACTCGAGAACACCGCAATTCACGCACTCACTGCACCACACACGACTTTGACCTGAATCGACTCGCCCGTCGGCGAACTCGTCCTGACGACCCCGTATGACGAAATGGACAGCGCCGACGCGTCCGGAACGTCAATTTTAGCTAGGAAGGACACCCGCATTGTTATGGTTTCGTGCGCGAGAGACTAACACGAGTATCGATGCATATTATTTTTAGCGGTGCGCGGGCCCGGGCTCAACCTAGGTCTGACTTGGGTTCGATTCAGGCTGGACATGGGCTAATTACTTCAGCCCACAAATTTTAAATTTTAAATTTATGATTTAATCCCCCCATTAAATATTTCCATTTAAGCTGGCTGCCAGAAAGAAAGGAATTCAATTCCCCGCCTAATCACCCGTAACAGATACATTTTTGATATACAATTCGATGCTCTGCACCGAAAACTCATCTATTTCCCTGCCTCGTGCTCAAAACAGGTCGGCCTCACTCTTCCTCTACCGATCCCGACTCCCTCGTCTCGCTCAGCTCGCGTCTCCTGCTCGGCTTCCTTGCGTTCGATCTCCCCTCCTTCCTCGCTCGCCTCTCCTCTGCACAAAGCAGCTCGAAGCTCCCGGCTCGCCTTCTTCCTCGCCTTCGTTGCTTGATTCGCCTCGCTGGCCTCCCCCCCCTCCGAACCGAAGCCGCCCCC